>NC_140961.1:87678122-87695622 GCF_056783735.1 Eptatretus burgeri | reverse complement strand
TTTTTGCCGTCCAATCGGTGAGCGAGGGACGATTTGGCCCCGCCTCCAGGACGATCGATATATGCAAATTTGTGGATCAAGAAGCCTTCACGCCCACTTTTTCTCGGGCCAATGGGGAGCGGGGTGAAAGGTCAAAGGGAGGGGGTCAAAGGCGAAGCTACGGGGGGATAAAAGGACGGTGTTCGTCAGTCAGCAGAGAGAGAAAAGTGTGGAAGTCTGGAGCCCGAAGCCTGCAGTAGCTGGAGAAGCTGAAGAGAGTCGAACGAGGAGAGCCCAAAGAAGAGTCCAGGGTGGAGAGTCCAGAGGCGGAGAGGCGGCAGCGGCGAAGGCAGACGAGGGGGTGCTCGCGACGGTGCCGGGAGCTGCACGCCCGAGGAAGGCCGGCAGCGCGACCTGGCCGAGGTGGAGACGCACACCAGGGATAATAAAGATCCTCTATACCCCGAGCATCAGCAACCCCCTCCTGTTTCCCCCCGCGCTGAGATAGTGCGACCAAGGGGGCCCCGTTCCCACCCCCTACCAGACACCGTCCACGAGGCCCGCGGGTTGCGGCGCCATCGCCGCTCCGCGTCTCATCACCAGACGGGTAGGCGCGACCCGGTCTCGGCCTCAGGCCCACCTCATCCTTGAGGGTATTTCTTTTCCTTGGTTTTGGGTATGTGTTGTCGGCGCCGTCTGTGAAGTAGAATTGTATAAGTGTTGCCGTGTGCTCGGTAGTCGGTATTAGCTCTGCACTGTGTTTTCACTTTTATATTTGCTTTTTGTGTAAATGGAATTGTGTTTTCTTTTTTTTGTGTGCATTTGGTGGAATTGTATTTGTGTGCTTCCCGTGTGCCGCGAATAAATGTGCTTTATTGTTGAACTGTTCTCCCGCTTCGCTTCGTCTTTTCCTCCATTGAATCCTCATCTTGCTTCACGTAAAGGGTTGGTAGTGGGCTGAATACGCCCGATAATTAATCGAACCGTCGAGGTCGACGATAACACCGCTCGGTTATCCTGATAGTACGGAACGGGTCGCTTAAGTGGCCCGTGTCCGAAGTCGACCTGCGGCGAGGTGCGATCGCCCGGTCTACCCTCCGCGTGGGTACTTAGGTTGGTCGAATTTGGCGAGCAACCCTATCCCACGCGGGGGCTGATTGGCTCGATCGCGGTGAGACCGAAAGGTCCACCCGTGACTGGTTCCCGGCGTTAGTCCGAGAGGGTCACGACTGGATTGTCCGTCCGGTGGGCGACGTGCCGCGATTCGAGTTACGTGGCCGTCAGCACGCCGGCGGGCGCGAAAACCGTAACAATATATATATATATATATATATATATATATATATATATATATATATATATATATATATATATATATATATATATATATATATATATATATATATATATATATACATATATATATACATATATATATATATATATATATACATATACATATATATATATATATATATATATATATATATATATATACATATATATATATATATATATATATATATATACATATATATATATATATATATATATATATATATACATATATATATATATATATATATATATATATATATATATACATATACATATATATATATATATATATATATATATATATATATATATATATATATATATATATATATATATATATATATATATACATATATATATATATATATATATATATATATATATATATATATATATATATATATATATATATATATATATATATATATATATATATATATATATATATATATATATATATATATATATATATATATATATATATATATACATATACGTATATATATATGTATATATATATATATATATATATATATATATATATATATATATATATATATATATATATATATATATATATATATAGCCTGGTGTTGGCGCAGTGGTTAGGGCAGTGGCTTGGGATCCAAGAGGTCCTGAGTTCAAGCCCCGTTGAGCCACTGAATTAATACACCAGGGGGTTGACTCAGCCTGTCATCCTTCCGAGGTCGGCGAAATGAGTACCAGTATACTGGGCCGGTGTATACCCCGGTTAAAATAGGTGTACCATATCCCTGTGTCGTAAGAGGCGACCAGGGTTGCGTCAGGAAGGGCATCCGGCGTAAAACATGTGCCAAATCACTATGCGGATCATAATGGATGATCCGCTGTGGCGACCCCTAACGGGAGCAGCCGAAAGAAGAAGAAGAAGATATATATATATATATATATATATATATATATATATATATATATATATATATATATATACTGAACAAAAATATAAACGCACCAAGCGATTGTTACTATTTTACCTCGAACTCATTGATACTAAATCTTCACAACAATTTGGTTATAGAATCCATGACAATTGAGCATTAAATTTCAAAGAGTTCCTTGAGAATTCTGGCGACAGTCTTTGCACTACAACAGCCAACACAACCGAGGTGTCACTGTCAGAGTTCACACAGTCAGTAGCGGGTGTGTCCACCGTTGGCGTCGCGCAGAGCGGTGCATCTCCGGCGCATGGACATCACCAGATTATCGATGGTGGCCTGAGGGATGTTTTCCAATTCCTCCTGGAGAGCCACACGGAGCTGGCGGACGTTCTCTGGGACTGCGTAATGTTGTCGTACGCGTCGATCAAGAATGTCCCAAAGGTGCTCGAAGGGCGACATGTCAGGAGAATATGGAGGCCAGTCAAGGACATCAATGTCCTCCTCACCGAGGAAGTCCATGCAGATCCTGGCAACATGGGGGCGAGCATTGTCGTGCTGAAACGTCACATGGTGAAGGCGCACAAACGGCACGACGATGGGTCTGAGTATCTCATCCCTGTACCGCTGCCCGTTCAAGTTGCCTTCAATGAAATGAAGCCGAGTGCGCTCTCCATGGCATATGCCTGCCCACACCATAACACTGGCACCACCGTGTGACACCCGACGAAGGACATTGGCGTCAGTGTAGCGCTCCCCAGCCCGACGCCAGACGCGGAGTCCGCCATCAGCCCGATACAGCTGGAACCGCGACTCATCGGTGAACAGCACTCTCCTCCATCGTGCGAGGGTCCAGCGCAAGTGAACATTGGCCCAGTTCAGTCGGGTCTGACGCCGGACTGCAGTGAGGTCGAGTCCCCGGTGTGGTCGGCGGGCTCGGAGGTTGGCCTCCCTCAAGCGGTTACGCACCGTCTGGGCTGAAATGCGCCTGTTATGCAGCCCGACAGTCTCATCGGCAGTCCTCGTGGCCGGTCGGAGTCGATCCCGGAGATGTTGCAGCCTCATGTGACGATCCTGACCGGCGGTGGTCACACGTGGTCGCCGGGCATGTGGGCGGTTCACGGTGCTTCCAGTCTCTCTGAGGCGCGTTCTCAGGCGGCTAATGGTGGAGTGGTGGACATTGAAGTATGCTGCAACAGCCCGTACTGACGTCCCAGCATTCAGCATGCCAATGGCGCGCTCCCTCAAGATTTGTGACATCTGTGGCATGTTGACATTTGGCACCAGTCCACATTTTGGGGAGGCCTTTTATAGGGCAAGCTATAGGGAGTGTTTGTGTCCTGGTCACGCTCACTGACCATCACTCTGTCAAGCCCCATGGTGCTCATGGGAAGGATTACTCAACGTGTGAGTCCACACACTCAGAGTGGTCAATTTCAATGGGAACATCTGTCTTGAGCAAAACAAAGGAACCATTGCTCAAACATATCATCGGTTTGACCATTTTCCCATAATGGCAATCTTGACTGAGATATTTAGGTTGGTGCGTTTATATTTTTGTTCAGTATATATATTAATATGTCTTGGACTGTTGTATCTCATTTATAAAACTCTTCGAAAGCCCACAGCCTTTCCTGTACAGAAAAATACCTCTTTGTATTTTTACAAGACTGAGGACATCAGTCGACAGTAGACAAAACAAAATAACTCATTAGCTCACAGAGCAAGTATGTCGGGTGGGGAGAACTGGAAACACGAATAGTTGCATCAGTGATATTCATCAATTCAAATGAGGGAATGTTAAACCTAAATTTTAGAAACTGACAGAGATAACCCGAATATGTTTGACCAACTTTCTCATCTGGATTAGGCCCTGACAATGGGCGTTTCTCGATTAATGAAGTCTTCTATTTTGTTGACTCATCTCTTGCAATATTTTTCTAGCATGTGAAATCAAGGAAAGAGTTCAGCGATTTGAACATTCTCTTTCATCTCCTTTCTTTTGCAATGGCATATAGATCGACTGCTTCCACCTTTTAGGTCATGCACTCCTGTTCCACATCAGTGCACAGATAGCTGTTAGAATGTTGATTGCCTACTCTCCTACCTCCTTAAGGAGTTATATTGGTATTCTATTGGCATATGGTCATTTCTCTTCGCAAGTTCTTTCAAGGCTCTACCTACATTATATTCTATCACTATTAGTTCTTGGTCATATTCTCTTTCTTCGAAGGTTGCTATCATATTGTTATAACATTAGCATTGAGTTTTGGAATAGTCCTTCCATTTCTTTTTCACCTGTGATCTCTCTGATCCTTTAAAAAAAACGATCTCTTCTTGTTTTATTTTCCACTGTTTTTTTCACGGTTTCTCTCTTTGCATTCCTCTTTGAAATATTTATCCTTGTCTTTCCTCGCATGTCATTGAAAGTTGGCATTTAGCTACTTAATGTCCTCTCTTGATGTGCCTTTGGTTTTAGTCTCTTCTTCTATCTGCAATATCTATTACCTCTTCTGACAGCAATTTCGCTTTTTCATTTTAGCTTGTTTTTGGGATGTTGTTTTTGGCCTGTTCATTCACGATGTCTTCAACTTCTTGCCACAATTCGTCTGACATTGCCAACCAAGTCCAGTTCGGTAAAACATTTGTTTTATCTCGATTGCATACCTATCAGTGGTACCTGGGGTTGGCAAGTCTATTTTTTGTGGGTGCCTAAAACATTTCCCTCCACACACAAATGAATGGTGTTAGGGATCATTTACTATTGCTTTTCACAAAGCTACAAAGGTGAAGGCACTCTAGAGCAATTTTTTTTTAAAATCCCCCCCAAAATTGCAACTTTTTTTTTCAAAATTTTCAAAACCTTTTTTTTGCCTAAACCACCCTCTGTCACTCATGCATGAACCTCTGAAAATTTGCCAAAGATCCGTTTAGCTATTTCTGAGAAAAGTGGTGACACACACACATGGCTCTCTTTAGTGCAGAATATAGATTATTCATAGATATGTTTTCAAGGTCATATCTGGTTGGAGTTTTAAAAAAAAAATTTCAGCTTTCTCAATGATTTGTAGCTTTGCCATAAGGAGTTCATGAGCTGCCCCACAGTCTGTACCTGGCAGAGTGTTGGCATATTGCACAGCACTTCTCCATCTTCTATTGATGAGAATGTAGTCAATCTGATTTATATGTTGCCCCGAACATGAAGTCCATGTGTATAGTCTGTGCCTGGGTTGTTTGAACCATCTGTTTGCAATTATGAACTCATTCTCCACAAATAACTGCAGCATTCACTCTTCTGGCTCATTTTTGATATGAAGTCCATGCTTTCCTGCAATCTTTAGTGCTTCTCCAATTTTTGCAATCCAGTCTCCCATAATAATTGAAGCATCACCTTTCGGCATTTGTTCTAATAGTCCCTGCAACTTTACATAAAACTCCTCCATATTTTCTTCATCTACTGCAGAAGTTGGAGGATATATCCGAATGATGGTGGTGTTCACTGAATCTCCTTTCACTCCCACTAATATTAACCCTATTGTTGACTGAGTTATATATCTGTTCTAACTCCACTGTCTCTTATTGTAAATCACTGCCACTCCCTCTCTTTTACAGGTTTCTTGAACAAAAAAGAACACTTTGTAATTATCAGAACACAACTGCCCCAAACAAGTCCAACTAAGTTTACTTGTCCCCAAACTTTCAGTTTTTGTCCTCTCCATCTCTCTTTATTCCATATTCTTTTCTCGGATTCATTGACCTCATACACCATGTCCCAATTTTGTGAATGATTGAGAAGCTCAGAGTTCAACTTTCAATTCTGGTGACCTTAATGAATGGATTTCCTTGAGGGTTTGATCCAGTCCCATCAAAATGGCCACTCCCACTCATCAAAACATGTTGCTCTTCCCCAGTAATCATGTTGGTTCTTTCAAATCTGAGGGAATTATCATCCATCACCATAGCTTTATCTCGTTGATTTCTGATCCTGATTATTATATTGGCATGTATGGAAGTCGTTTGCCATAGTCTTCTTCCAAGCAGTGTCCATACTAGACAAATCATCCTAATCATTGTTCTCCAGAAGAGAATCCTCTGCCGAGCATCAAGGCCATGCAGCCATCACTGGCAATATGTACCAGATGCCTGCATGGCCATCCACCACCTCCTCCCATGGCTTCACATAACCCTGACCGGGAAGCTAAAATTGGTTATACACCTTGCTAAAAGGTGACTCACGGGTTAACAAATGCAAAGGCCACCTCCTTTAAGAAGGATTGCTGCCTTTACCCCATTGAACTCTTTGCCTTTGTTTTCAAAAGCTGAACCACAAGACAGAAGTGGATTTGGATTCACAGGTTCCTTCCCATAGATGAGTTGCCTCCCAAAGCTGAAAAGCTCCATCTGACTGAAGCAACTGTTTTTAAGGCGCCAGTAATTTGCCGTTAACCTCCACACCCATTCATGAGAACAACCCCACCACAAGAAGGCTGGTGTGATGCGAGACTGTCAGAAGGAATTTGAGATGCCGAGCCATTGGAGTATTCTACAAACCCTGAGAGTTTATCCTCAGTGTCACCCTATGGTTCTGTTCTTCATTGCATGACCCGCAAGCTACTGGCTGCCCCTGCTGGTCCAAAGCATGGGGTCCAATGTGCAGCCCATAATACACAAATTTGAAAACACTCCATCATAATCCGCCAGAGATGCTATCAAGTTCACTTTCCCACATGAAGCATAAAAGTAGCATAACTACATCAGTAGATGGCAGTATACAAACAATTATACTTGCAGTCCAATTAAGCAAAAAAGAAGAGTATGTGGGGCGGGGCCTAATAGTAGCCATTATGGAGTCCTGCAGGCAGTGTGGCGGCTCTCACAATCATGACTTATTGGAAAAAGTGTTCCCCCCCCCTCTGAAAAATAGTGAAGATCACTGCTCTTTGGCATAACAGTCCATGGGGGTCCATGGCATCACAGTCCTTTACATGCACAGGCAGCCGAGGTCAGTGTTACCTACTGGTGAAAAGGAGGCTGGTGGAACTATTAGTTATAACAGAAAAAAAAATTAAAGTTGGGGGAGTTGGGTAAAGGGAACACACAATCTGTGGCATAAGTGGCTGGTCTAATGTCTATAAAATGGTGACCACGTGGCTATATCCACTAACTGCTCATACAGAAGTGATGCAACGACAATAATGCCGGGTGCTCCTCTCCATCTGAATGGTTTCAATATTTTTTATAAAACTATTCCATGCAAAATATTGATGAAAACTTCACAAACAAATTGAAGCCTTTCATCATGAGTTTCTGCAACTGCAATGTAATGAGTTCTTGAGTTTGGTGCACGAGACACCGTTGGCAGATCTTGAGGGGTGAACAAAACATGTGACAAAATTTTGACACATTCTTTTGGCCGGATTTGCGACCTGATGTTGTGGAGGATTGTAAATCCTGTCACTCACGCCAGATGGTAGGGAAACCCAATCAAAAAATTCCTTTAGCACAATTAAAACCCATTCCAGCTTTTGCTGAATTCTTCAGGTGGGTTATAATTGATTCTGTAGGTCGCTTACCAAAGTCAAAGGCAAGTCACCAATACATGTTGATGATTATGTGTGCTTCCACAAGATTCCCAGAAGCGATACCTCAGAAAAGTTGCGTAGCCAAACATTGCCAAGGCATTAAGTTATTCACTCTTTTTTGCCTCCTGAAGGTCATACAGCCTGATCAGGGATCACATTTCATGTCAAAACTTTCAAAAGATTTTGCACAAGTTAGGGGTGAAACAGGTGAAGTCAAGTGCTTACCATACGGAGTCCCAAGGTGCTTTGAAAAGGTTCCACCAGACTGAAAAACATGACTGGAACTTACTGCTTTGAGTGTTATAAGGAGTGGGATGAAGATGTACACTTATTGTTATTTGCTGTCAGAGAGTCAGTCCAGGAGACATTGGGATTCAGTCCATCTGAACTCATGTTTGGGCATGTGTGGACCATTGGATCTTTTGAAGGAAAAGTGGTTCATTGGGAGGTCACAGTTAAATTTGCTGGACTATTTTTCTGATTTCAGATATAGGCTGGCAAAGGATAGATATAGGTAAAATAGCAAAAAAGAACTTGAAAGGATCACACGGCAAAATCAAAGCTCGGCATGAGGGGTATTCCAAGGACGTGGAATTTGGTCCTGGGGACAAGGTTTTGGTGTTGCTTCCAATTCCAGATCAGCCATTACATTCTATGTGTTTTGGACCTTACCTCATTGATAGGAAAGTAAGTGAAACTAAATAGATCATCCAACTTCCTGTTTGACGCAAGCAGAACCGACAGTGTCACATAAATATGATAAAGGAATATCATGTCAGGAAGCAACCAGAAAGTGTGGTCTCAAAATCCAGTCATGGATGCCTTAATGCATCATAAACCAGCCAATTCTTCTGTCCACGCGCTACAGGGTCAATCACCGAATTATCGATATAACTAACTATTCAGCAGACAGAAATACCGGGAGTTTATACCTCGTCGGGACCTGCATGAAAACGAGCCGCTTAAGCAGCTCGTTCCAATGCTAAACCGAGCGGTTTTAATTTGCCAAATCCTGACGGACCAGATGTACGTTTATTGGCTTTAATTAGCCAATTAATTTCCCCGAGCACACCATGGCAGTCAATACAGGAAGGGACGCAACGAGCAGGTGACATTCAAACAATGGGTGATTTATTCTCAACCAGCACATAAGCAGTCAATGGGGGGATAGGGGACAAGACAGGAGCAAAACCCTACAGCCGATTGATATTTAATTTACAGCACACAAAGCACTTAACAGTTCTCTACTTGTTTGACGGGCCCACGGACACATGTACGCACACACACACACCCAAGAAATGGTGGCTGATACCTTTAATAAGGAATTCAGCTCGGAGGGACTGATGAGCTGAAACCCAGAACTTATCTCGAATCTCTCCACCTCGTGTAGTCTTCAAGCTGTTCTGACCCGGGCTCCAGCAAGGGCGAGCTGGATCCAATCGCTGTGAGCCGCAATCCTTCCCGAGGTCTAGCGGATCCCCTCATGCTCCAGACCACGTGCTGGTGAGATGAAACACCGAGCCTTCCTGAAGATGCCGTCGCTTTCCAAGTGGAGCCAGCCGAACCAAGATGAGGCCACGAAGCAGAACAAAGGCCGAACCAAGATAACGCAGAACCAGCACGACCCTTTGAACCACCGACTGCACAGCCAACTCGAAGAAGCACCAGCAAAACAACAACCTCGAACCAGCTCGAGCCCTTGAACCAGGCCGACACTCCGCGACCACCAGGCCAAAGAAGAACCACGACAACCAACCAGCCACAACCCCGTCGACTCTCCTCCGATGAACAACTCTCCAACAAGATCCCCAAGAACAAGACCCAAGAACCAAGCAGAGTGTCCCTTTTTTATTCCTATCAGCCCCCTCCCCCACTCCCAGCGTGACTCATGCCCTCGTGCACCACTCCCCGCTCAACTCTCAGAGCACGTCAGTTAGAGCAGATAGTGGTAGGCTCTTAACAGAGGAGTCTGAAGTGAAGGCCCGCTGGGCCGGTTACTTTGAGCGGTTTTACCAGGCTGATCCCCCAGCTGTGGAGTTGGACATCAAGGGTGTTGCAATCCCTGTTGCTGACCCTCCAATCAACTGTGGTCCACCTTCGCTTGTGGAAAAACGGGCTGCGGTGAACCAGTTGAAACAGGGTAAAGCTCCAGGGATCTGTGGCATCCATGCTGAACTTCTCAAGGCTGGTGGAAGTGCTGCACTTGTGTCGTTGCATGGAGTTTTGTGCTCTGCCTGGAACACAGGCATCATCCCAACTGATTGGAAGAGGGGCCTTGTTGTCCCTCTCTGGAAAGGGAAGGGTGATCGCCAAGACTGCAACAACTAACGAGGGGTGACGCTGCTCTCAGTGCCGGGCAAGGTCTTTGCTCGGATAATTCTTGATAGGGTTCGCCACCATCTGCTTGAGCACCAGCGTCCAGAGCACTCAGGCTTTACACCAAAGAGGTCAACGATTGACCGTATCCTTGCTCTTCGGGTCCTCACCGAACGCAGACGAGAGTTTCGGCAGGGGCTGCTTGCAGCCTATGTTGATCTCTGTAAAGCATTCAATTCAGTGAATCGGGATGTCCTCTGGAGGATTCTTGGTCTTCATGGGTTGCCACCAAAACTGATCGATCTGATGTCTGAACTCTACTCTGGTACTGAGAGTGTTGTGAAGTGTGGTGGTACCATCTCTGACTTATTTCCAGTTGCTACTGGAGTTCGTTAGGGGTGTGTACTGGCCCCCACACGTTTCAGCACTTGTATGGACTGGATTTTAGGGAGGATGTCGGAAAGATCAAGCTGCGGTGCATCGTTTGGGAATGTCAAGATCTCGGACCTTGATTTCGCAGATGAAGCAGTCATCTTTGCGGAGACTTTAGATATCCTTTTGAGGGCCCTCGTGGTGCTGAATGATGAGTCTGAGCCGCTGGGATTACAGGTTTCTTGGATCAAAACTAAGATCCAGGCTTTCAATGACATCTTCGATGCTGCTGTCCTGTCTTTGTCTGTTTGTGGTGAGGATGTTGAGGTCATGGAGAGATTTACTTACCTTGGCAGTGATATTCATGTCTCTGCTGGCTGTGAGTCAGAGGTCAATAGACGTCTGGGTCGGGCCTGGGGAGTCATGGATTCACCGGATCATGGGGTGTGGCACTGCCGGTACCTGTGCGGGAGGACGAAAGTCCGAGTCTTCAGGTCCTTGGTGCTTCCAGTCTTGCTCTATGGATGCGAGACTTGGACTCTGACCAAGGATCTGAGATGGAGACTTAATTCCTTTGGTACCAGGTCTCTTCGGAGAATCCTTGGCTATCGCTGGTCAGATTTTGTGTCCAACGAGTGGTTGCTGAGAGAGACTCGGATGAGATTTGTTACCTGCATGGTCTGTGAGCGTCAGTTGTGGCTGTATGGAAGTGTGGCTCATTTTCCTGACGCTGATCCTGCTCACCAGATTCTCTCAGCGAGGGAGTCTCGTGAGTGGAGGAGGCCAATGTGCCATCCACGTGCCTCGTGGTTGCAGCAGGTTGACCAGCATCTCAAGCAGATGGGGATTGGCCTGGCATCTGCCTGGGGGAAGGCCAGACGGAGGCCCCTGGAGTACCGGTGGAAAGTGGACGCAGCGACGCGCTGTTCTGGCACATGCTCCCATACCTGACCTGACTTTGTGTAGTTTTTTGCAGTGTATTTTGTGTGGTGTTTGCATACTGGTGTGTTCCAAATTTAATAATAAATATAGCTAGAACTAGAACTTTATGATACCAAGATGCAACCCCGCTTTGATTGAATAGCTGACCCTCACCCATGACGTTTATTATTATTCAATTGAATCATTACTTTTATTGGAGTTTATTATTATTCAATTGAGTTATTTGCAGCCGAAATTGGAAAAGCAATTCCAGTTAATTTAAAATTAAAATGGCAGTTTATTTTCGAGCAGCCTTGGAGGGAGTTGGTTCCCAGGCTGTGGAATTCGGATGAGAGGAGGTTAAACGGGCTGGCCTCATGTGAAATTTCCCCATTGGGAGATTGGGTTTTGCCAGGCATCTGGGGAGCTGCACTGGCAGAATTTGGATGTGGGGACTGACCATGGGTCATGTGTTGTGACCCGGGCCACATGGGGAGTCTGGTAGTGTGTGGCATCCGTTGTCCATCAGGGCGCCGTCAAAGTGAGTGTCTTGGGCTGATGGGGTCGCCAGACCCTGGAGGGGGTTGAAACCTCTGTGGGACCGTGGTTCCTCCATGACGTCTAGCATGATGCACCATAAGGACCACTACGGGGAGGTGTTGCAGGTCGTGCTTTGGTGGCAGCACCTCTGAGGGCCAGTAAGGGTCTTGAGGAGGTGACCTCTTAGGCATGTGGCCTCGCAGCCTCTCGCTGAGGCTCTGGAACAGCAAGCATGGGGAGACCTGCCATGCTGAGCAGGCCTTTTGAGGTGGGTCGAACTGCATGGACTGGGTATGAGTGCAGCCCACTGGAGCATCAGTGGAAAATTATAGTATTTCTGGGAAGGCCCAGGGAAGTTGAGGGGGAAGGAGAGGCAAATAAGTCATCGAGTGAGGTGACTTGCTTTAGACTGCAGGCATCACAGCCCAAAGTGCCCCACCATCTTGGTTGTTCAGATCCTCCCCGCTGCCGAGTTGAGGACCACACCGACAGTGTGTAAAGATGAAGCTATGGCCATGCAGAAAATGTAATGGTTGTTGTTGTTCTGGTTGTGCATGAAGGAATATTCCATTTGGCCCCATGTGACTTAAAATGTGCTAACGTGGGAAGGTAGCCCATGAAATTGGCTAGGTAGATTGAAATTGGGTATTTGGGCTCAGCTGACAGCTGGAGCAGGTGATACCCACTTATGTACATGGTCAAGTAAATAGGTTTGATTGGATAAGTTAAATTGTGTTAAAGGGGAACCCAAACACAATTTTCTTTTTTCTGAAAACCATGTTAAATCATTAATCATGGTCTAATTGGAAGGGGAAAAAAAATTGAAACATTTTTGACAATCACAAGGTGTCGACAAAAAACACTTGAGTGCCCATTTTCGATTTTGCCAGTGACGTCACACCCTGAAGCCATGCTGATCCGAACAGTAGCTTACATAGAGAAACAGTACATATCAAGCTCAGATTCAGAGACTGATTCCACCGTCGTTAGCAACTATGATGGTTCTCAGAATGTTGAAACTGATCAGTGGGATTTTGAATAAACTATTGGAGACAAAATTAGTGATGGAAATGCTTTCATGGGAATTGTGGTGCTGTAACATTTTGAGCCTTGTGCGAACAATTCAGTGGAGGTGGCAGAAGTGTTAATGAAGATGAAAACGCTGCTCACAATGATCACTTCAGCTCAGTTGGGGTTGATTTTCCATTCAATTAATTATTTACAAGGGAGGGATTTTGTATTAATTGATAAATCGGTTAGTATATTGCTCGAGCAGAAATACCCATCATTGCCCAAAAGCATGGATACTGCCCAGCACACTCGGACATTGTGGACCAAATGGGCGATGGATGCTTTGTCCCACCGTTGCAGGATGACCAGGTGTCTTATATGTTACAGGATTGTCCCATTTCATACTTTACCCAGATGCCATTTGTGTCCGTGTTGTGTTCCACCATCATGTCTGTGAGGTGTCGATGTCCCTCGCCAGTGGATGGAGGATTGTGGAAGGGGGAGGGTTGTGAAGGGGGAGTGTTGGATGGTCGTGGGTATTGTGGGGATGTTGGTTGATCAGGGATTGTGGAGATGGTGGAGGGTGGGGTGAGGGGGTGTGACCCTGATAGTTTAAGCATCTGAGGTCAAATCTCCTCGGAGGAGTAGATGATGATACATACATACTTTCTCTCCACTATAAATAGAGGGTACTTCATTTGATTTGGAGAAATTTGTGTCGATAATAGATAATTATTTTCAGGTGCTCTTGTGGTAACTGCTGGGTGATGGCATCAGGTATTTGATTCAGTGCTCAAATCGCCCATGTACTGGTAGCTGGGTAGAGATGGTGTTAGTTTCGAGTGACAGCTGTTTCTTTTGCTTATTCGTGGGGACAGCATCCTCTCTCAATTGTAGTGGAAACCCCAAGATGCAGCCATCTCTGTTGTTTCATAATGTGCCATCAAACATGTTCCGAGCACAAAAGTGAACATTTTGTAGGCCCGATCCACACTGAGGTGTATTTCGGACAAACCTTGTCCAATTTCTGGCAAACTTAGGGCTTTCGGCCATTGGTGTAGCATGAAACCATCTCGGTTTGTACTACTATACAATCACCAAGGACGCATCAACTCGGCACATTTGTGGAAAATCAAAAAATATTTGCCGTTTGAGTGAAATCATACCGTGATGTAACCCGTACACAGTGTGGATCTGTGGTCTACTTCCGTGTGTGACATCACGGATAATCTGAATAAGAGGAAGATTTCGACTTTTACTTGCAAATTTACCTACTTTGCAATTCAGAAATCAGAAAAAACACATTATATCGATCTTGGAGGTTGTCTATGGATAGATTAGCTTTGCTGTGGTCTGAGCGTTTGGGTTCCCCTTTAAGGTAGGCATGTTTGTTTTGTTTTGCCAGCCTCTTTCCCCACCCTAGGAGCACCTGAGGAGACACTGTCAGGGTAGGGATTGAAATTTTGAAGAACTTGTATGTAGAATTTTGTACATAATAGTTGAACATTTTTGAATTGTTGTTTGCAACGAAGAGGGTGGTACGGTAAGGAAAATAGGTAAGTCCGTGTTCTGGTAGTAAGCTAATCTCGATGCATGAAGTAAGGAATTGCGAAAATTAGAATTGTCCTCTTAAAATTTGTGTCAAACAGATGTGTGGTAATAATTAGTTAAGGTTTATGGTGAAGCAAATGCATGTGCAGCTTCCTGTGACATCACTGGGTGGGGGAGTGGGTGTGGCCGAGAGAGAGAGAGAGAGAGAGAGAGAGAGAGAGAGAGAGAGAGAGAGAGAGAGAGAGAGAGAGAGAGAGAGAGAGAGAGAGAGAGAGAGAGAGAGAGAGAGAGAAGAGGAGGAGTTTTGTCACCCTTTGGAGGTAGGGAGGGGGGATGAGAGGGCAAGGCTTGGATTGCCTCACAAAGGGAAGGTTAATTGTGTTTTTGGGAGAAGGATGGCAAGAGTGACGAATTACCTCTGAGGATAAAAAGGGAAGCTGGAATCACACCAGAGGACAGTTAGGGATCGCCTCAGAGTGAGTGAGGATGAGAGTGTGGTTGGTTTGACCTCAAAGTGGGAAACTTTTCCTCGCCTGAGAAGTGTTTCTGTTCATCTCCCTGCTCATCATCCTGCCTGTGTGCCTTCTTCGATCCTGCTTACCCTTTCGTCGACTTGCCTCCCTAATTCATCGAGCCTGCTTCCTCGCTATCCTTTGTTGACAAACAACAATCTATGGCAATTCACCCAGTATAACTCTTAACAAGAAACTGCTTTGGCAGCACCAACACTCTGTAAAGAGAATGGTGCATCAAATAAAATAAACGAGCTATTTTCCTTTTATATGCTCGTCAGGCAAGGAAGTAGCATGTCGAGTACCATTTTTAAAGTCTTTGGCATGACTCGGCCGGAGTTTGAACCCTAAACTCCCAGACTCGAAGCAGATGCTCTAACCATATGACATGAAAACAAGGGACACTCCTTGAAGGACCATCTTTTAGCAAATCAAGTCTGTCAATATCTTTTCATGAAAGTGCTGTCCCTTTGGAAATATGTGTTGTCAGACCATAAATTTGCCTTCCTCACTGGTCATTCATTGTTGGATATACTGTTTTTGCTGAAATAGCAATGAATGAATGTCCTCAATTAAAAAATGACCATCTCCATCTCCCCATCTCCCCATATCTCTCCATGTCCATATATATATCTCTCTCTCTCTCTCTCTCTCTCTCTCTCTCTCTCTCTCTCTCTCTCTCTCTCTCTCTCTCTCTCTCTCTCTCTCTCTCTCTCTCTCTCTCTCTCTCTCTCTCTCTCTCTCTCTCTCTCTCTCTCTCTCTCTCTCTCTCTCTCTCTCTCTCTCTCTCTCTCTCTCTCTCTCTCTCTCTCTCTCTCTCTCTCTCTCTCTCTCTCTCTCTCTCTCTCTCTCTCTCTCTCTCTCTCTCTCTCCCTCCCTCCTTTATGCTGATCTTGGCACACTTGGTCCATTCCTTTGCTGATTGGTTCATTTCCTCATTGAATACAAGCAATGTGTCACCCTTGGTGGTATGTGTTCCTTCACAATCTTCCCAATCATGATAATAATTTATGACAGTTTTGTTTAACTCTGAGTAATATAACACCAGAACACAGCTGCACAAAGGTAAAGATAAGTAATTAACTGATCTTCACACCAATAAATAAAAAAAACTTATTATATAGTTACCACTTGTAGGGCAATCATATGGAGATGATGCTTTGCCACAATAGATTTCTGGGATCCCACGACAAGAGTCGGTATAAAGGAGCATCAGCATGCAGAGTGTGAGTTTTGTTCATTCAGTATAATCTTTGGGGATACTGGAGTGTTGTGACAACAATATTCCCATAATCTGCAGTCGGCATTCATATGCACAAGCAACAAACATCAGAAACTCATTGGCTAAGTATCATCTTCATCTCCAATTCTTTGGTCAGCTTTTGACGATCATGTTACACCACTTGAACACCACGATAGATCTCTTTAAAACAGCACTGAGGAAGTGATAAGTGTTAGCTGCTGTTCTGCGACTGATTGTACTATGATACAAATGGCATGAGAGTTTACTTCGGCCATCACAAGAGGATGTATTTCTCTACATATCTTCCTTCAGCACTACAATTGAAGGTTAATCCAGAGTGCAGAAAATGTCACTACACCCTGGGGAGTGGGAAGTGGGGGGGGGGGGAACTTAAATGTTCCAAATTATTTGTACCACCGATAGTAGTAAGAAAATATGTGATAACCTTTTCAAATGAGCAGCTTAATAGCTTGTTTCCAGTGCATTCCCTATTCTGTGCATTAAACACCATTACATGCCAACTCCCAATGGAACAGTTGGCTATGGTATGGTCTTTTAAACGGAGGAAAAGACAATTAAACAAATGTAGCATGCTCCCTAATGTTTTTCATGAAACTAGGTGAATTAACATATTGTTACGGATCTGGAAACCATTTGCATTCAACATACAGATGTCCCAAAAGTCAGTTATGTTGTTAAGTATGTGTGTAGTCAGATCCCCTTCCTTTTGTCTACTGGGAGAATCAAAGGCATGCGTTGCGATTTCTTTTCAGTTAGGTCATTAAATCTTTATATCCAATGAACCCTCCAATGAACAACCAACAACCATTCCATTCCCCATCACGATCCACTACCCACCCGCTGTCTCCAAGCACTCTGACTTGCCAAGGCAGAGTCTTGCAGCTGTTCCATTCCGCTTCCATCAACGTTAATTCAACAAATGTTGTAACTCTTGCACGACGGCCTGTGCAATATGGATACTGTTACTCGTCAAGTATGAAAGCGCGAGGAAGACTGGCTGGGGTTTCCCGGCAGGGGCCAAGGCCCCACCCTTAGAACGGTGGGCCGTAGGACCTGTCCAATCAGAGGGGAACAGCGAGGTGTGTTCACCAAGGCCCCTCCCCGCTGAGGGAGGTCCATAAATTCCTGAGCACTCTCTGAGGAAGGGGGTCTTTTTGAGGTCTTAAGTGGTCATTTTGAGGTCTTGGGTGGTCTTTTGTG
>NC_140961.1:87635622-87670622 GCF_056783735.1 Eptatretus burgeri | reverse complement strand
TACAAGAGGATTGATTTATGGTTAAAAACAAAGCTTTTCATGTGTGGAACTAACTTAATAATTAATAACTAGCTTGTTGATGTCAAATGCTAACATCATCATCATGTACCATAACCTCTCCATGGCATCGGTGCTGCCAAAGTCTCATGGACAAATAATACAGAGGGTAGTTTGTGATTACCTAACTCGTGCGAGGGTAGACAGGGTAGTAATATTGAATCTCGCCAGGATGTCAGTGATAACTCGCCAACTGTTCATTGCAAAACGAATGAAAACCGACCCAGTGTATTTCTCTGTCAAGGATGCCACTTCCACAAGGTTTGGCAATGAAAAGGGCATGGGATCACTCCAATCATAGTTACGTGACATTTTGCATCCCTCATCTCAACCTTAATATAGATCATTGCAACCTGAAAGTATTATAAACCTTAGAGCTTCAGTATATGATTTATGCCAACAAAGTAAAAATCACTACATTTTTCCCCGCTTTGACTCTATTTTACCCAATTTGTCAGCCTTGGGTTATTTTGAAGATGACAATCAAATGATTATTATGAGTGACACAAAGTATCCAATATGACTGCTTCTTTACTTTTAATAGATTGGTTTATAATGCTTAATTTATATGGATCTTTTTCATAAATTATGGTAGCTTTCAGTTATTTATTGGATTTTTAGATTTGACGATACATATATGGTAAAACTGCCAACATCATCATAATGCACCATTGCTGGAAAACGTTGCTGAAAGTAGCTGAAAATTATAAGAACGTAAACATGAATTATTTGCAGGAGTGATGAGAAAAAAAATTGTTTGTTTATTTTTTTAAACATTTTTCAAGTGAAAAGTTTCCATTTGCAGAGTGGGTAGAAAGAAAAACAGAAAAATTATGGGAACAAATACAAGCTTCAATGACAAAGGAAAACCTTTTTCACAAAAGTAAAATGTTTTTTGAACTTGGAAGGCAATGGATTACTCTGTATGCCACATAGTCTGAGTTTAGTCTGAAAAGAATGGCACAGAAGTTGGGCCCTTTCCTTTGAGCTGTCGAATCTGGGTTTGATTGCTAACCTGACTGTAAGCAGTGAGATGGGTATTTCAGAGTCAGGGTGTTACATCACTAAGTGTACATTCTCATGGATGGATCATAAGCTCTGTGTCCTATCTGCTAGCATTACCTGGTGGACGTTAAATATACTTTGGTGTCTCACTGAAGAGTGAGCATGTTATCATCAAGTCCCTTAAAAAAATCACAAATACCTACAGTCTTCCATTGACCAGCAAAATTGACCAGGAAGTTCATGAAATCTTCTTCTTTGTTAGTAAAAATTATTTCCACTGTTCGTATGGAATTGGCAATAGGAAGTCATTCATGAACCAGTTCATCTGGCTGTACATAATTTCGGCCAACAAAGTTGGCCCATTGAAGAAGAAGGAGGCGAGTTCGCCGATTAAAGGAGAAGTAGGCAAGGAGAGTAGGTGAGTGATCACTGGTTCCCTGGCTTTTCCACCACATTCAAAGAGGTGTGAGTTGATTGACGTTCTTGTGGAAGAATGGTGCCGCAACCCTCCTGCAGAATTTCAGCCGCTGGTGGAGTCAATGCCACGGCACATGCTGGCTACACATGGTGGCCCAATGCCCTATTTAGTGACTTTACATTGGTGTTTCCATTTTTTGTCCACTTACCTGTATGTTGTCATCAGTAAGTTATAAACTCAAATTTGAAGATAAACCTCGAGTTGGCCATGCCATACTCTCCAATACAGACTTCATCCAGGTAGATCGACTGTAATCACCTCCTGTCACTTTGATGCTTGGGACCGAGCACTAAAATTTTGGCAGGTCCCTGCCTTCACCTTGACCAACTGCTTCTGTGTGTGCATACACATACAACTAACACAGCAGAGACGCGGTACTCATTGTGTCAATGTTTTGCACTGGGTTACATCATGTCAGTCAGCCAATGAGAAACATCTGACATTTGTTGGGTATTTGTCATTTGCTTGTGCTTGTAAATCAGACCGTATTTGTCATTTGCTGTGCATATTTTGAATAGTAGCCAGCACCAATCAAATGCAATGAGATTACAAATATGATTTTTTTTACGGAGCATCAAGGGAAACCATTCGAAGGCCGACAGAAACCTTGACACAAAATGAAAATCTATCAAAAACTACTATGAGACATGATTTTGTGAAATCGGTATTTTTCACTATTATTGGGCAATAAAATCGGCAGGCTGCTCAAGCATATATAAAGCAGTAGATTACCGCCAAAAGTTGTGGAGTTGGCAACTATGGAATATTAACTTCCTTTTCATGAAACTAGATAATTCATTAATTTATCAGCTCGAATATAATATCCGAATTGTAACTCAACCTGCAATTGGCATCGTGATATTGCTGCAGTAATCGTCATCCGTTTGATTTTCATATGTATAATCATTTCTATAACCAGATTTTATTCCTTTTTCTTACACTGTTTTTCTATAGATATTTGAAAGACAGATTGCCTTTGTTTCTAGTATCATTACCACATTCATTTAACTTCCCAGAAAACTCAGGTCTATTCTTAAAGCAATATCAATGAGGTTAGCCCCCAAACAGAAATAACAGAACTGAGTGTTTTTATTTTATTCATGTATCAAGGCTCATTGAATAGCTCGTGAAGAATGCTCGACTCAGCATTGATTGGGAGTTGGAGATTTGTGAGCATCAATCATGTCAAATAAATGATGAAAACAACAAATGATAATGAGCTCAGAATTCGATTTAGAAAAAGTGAAAAGTTTTTGTTACCTTGGCTTGGATACATGATAGATGCATCCTGAGGAGCAAAATTAGAAATTAGATCAAGAATAAATTGAGCCTCGCATAAGTGGAAACAACTTTGTGGTATCCTTAGTTTAAAAAAAAAACAGGAAAAAAAGAAAATATGGAAAAAATACATACAAAGATGTATTTTTCCTCCTATTTTTTCTCCATATGAAAAAGCACATGACAAAGTGCAGAAATGCTCTATAATCTGTAAAATTAGAGTTTATAAAGGGTGTATCAGATCGGTATGGATGTATGGAATTGAAAGGTGGGCACTGTAGATTGAAGATGTACAAAGATTGGAAATAATAGTGATGAAAATGATATAGTGGATGAATGAATTGTCTCTGAAAGAAAGAATTTGAGCTTTAGCAATCAGGAAAAGATGAAAAATCATTGTGAGTAATGGTGTGAAGAAGAACTTAGGATGAGAAGATTTGGTTGGTGTGATGATGATGAACAACAAATGTCTGAAGATGAAGCTGTCAAGATGAAGCTGAAGACGTGGATTGAAAATGTCGAGAAAGATATGGAATGTTTGGGTTTGCCTGAAACTGATGCATTGAAAAGATCCATTTGTAGGAATGTTGTCATTCAAACATCCCCCTGAAAAAAAACAAGGGAAAATGGTCGTAAAACGTCTGTTGGTGCCGTTGTCATTGTCGTCATCGTCGTTGTTGCTGCTGCTGCAAAGGTTAATAGAATAGCAGAATAATATCGGGTAAAGGTTCATCAGACATCAGACATCAGAAAAATACCCATCAGACATCAGAGTGGGCTGAATGGGGATGCAGGGGAATAATAAGACACAGATGCACTGCAAACTTTAGGAGAGGGGGGGGTTGCAGGTGAGAGGACAGAATCTCACCAGGTGCAATAGGACTCAGAGCAAGACATAAGAGAAGATTTGGAGAGAAGATCATGAGACAACAGACTCGGAAAAAACAGTTTCACACACGAGGGAAGAGATGAGCGAATTAATGGAGGGAAGTGTTAAGTTTAGACCTTTGGAAGGTAACAAGGTAAGAATGCATGCGACTTGAAGGGGCAGGAATTGAGGGTCAAAGTGAGAAGATGGAGGAAGAAAGACCAGAATAGAACAGATAAAATTTTAAAAGCCATCAACCTGCCTCAAATCAGCGAGTAACAGAACTTCAGACAGCCTCATTAAAAAAGTGTTGGTTATTAATTCCTTAACTCAGTATTAAGTAAACAGAAAGATCAGCAGAGCTTTACATACATCTTCTTACCCATCTACTCCAATAAAGAGCTCACTTTTCTAATGCCAGTATAATAATAATAATAATCATACCAACAACAACAACAACAACAACAACAACAACAATAACTAGAAGGGCACTTCGTAGAGTGCATACCTCCACCGCGTAATGTAATGATTGATTCAGGAGACCCATTACATTTTTGAAATATTGTTTTTGGCCCTATCTCTCAATGGTGAAGAATCACTTATAGTCAGGGAATATTGCAAAAATCTGGGAACAAATTCCTTACCAAGAAATTTCTTCACCAATGTGTTTGTAAGGGTGTCCACAAACACATTTCAAAAAGTTTAAATTCAACTCCCCGAGGGGAACACGTGACAGGGGTCAACAGGGGTCAATAACCTTTTTAAAGATCAAATTTTTCTTATATTTACATTCTGGGTCACAGTATCCGACAGGAAGCATTGAAATTATTCAAAGTAGGCTCATTTCAAAGCTAAGAACATACCTGACATGGTGATACCTAAAACAAATCAATATGTTAAAAAGTTTACACAATTTTGAGCAAAAAAAACATAATTTTTGTCATTTTTGGTTACAAATCAACTTTTCTAGTCTACAATTCGTCTTCTAGGTAGATACCCCTTCGTTTCATTTTTCTGAAAGTTTCGAGCAGACTGCCCAAGATATGCAGCCATAATGTATTATAAGTAAAACATTCTGGTATTTATAAAATTGAAATTATGAAACATCACTGACCTTTACTGTTTTCCCTTATTGTAACATAAATTGTAATAACCGTTACAGGTATTTTTCTTTTGTTACCCTAATTTTTAACCCTAGCTTTTTCCTTTGTAGGGCAGTACAGGCTAGCCGTATGGACGTAGACATTATTCCTGCACCTCCGCTCAATTGCTTCATCTTTGAAGGCCCGGAGATGCCAGCTCAGAAGCTCGCACAGGCAACTCCTAAAGGCTACCCTACTCTGTTGGCGTATGCAGAAGCGGTTGGAAATGCTACAATTTTGGAGCGCATGAAGGAGGTATGGAATGTCGCAAGACTGAGATACCACTTCGAGTGTAAACGTGATTTGTACAACATGTCTGTCAAGGTCATCATGAAGTCAACTCGTAAGTGCGACCTGTTTTACTTGGCAGGGAATAATTATTTACTGACCTGAACATTATTGTTTAAATACTGGTGATATTTCATGTGAACAAACTTCTAAAATAATTCACATTTGATTTATTGCAGGGGCAGCTGGGAAGGAGAAAGAGTCAGCAGAGATGAAGAGACGACGCATTTTCTCTGGGTTCAGTGCATCTACTAGATGCAGTTCTACGAGTTCACGTTCCATTCAGCTTCTGTACAAAAATGTATGCATTCTTTGCAACCAGCCCGCTCATCTCTTCCCAAATCATCCAGGTTGGATTGAAGGGTGTAACAATTTTATGCAGAGTAAAAAGCATAAATCAGTGTAATTGATGGGTCATGATGGGTTTGTGATGGGTAGTGATGGGTAGTGACGAATCAATACAGTTATTATTAGAAGTATTCACATTTGGCATGGGATGGGATCACATGAACTGGTATTGAGCCACTCCACTCCCTTACAGAGACTGCTCGAAAGAGATACCGAGTTCCTGACAATTTGACTGCGGATGGACTGAAGACAAGCTTGCTGAAGACAGCACAGGGTCGCAAGGACGATTGGGGCACTGAAGTCACTGGCTGCCTGGAAGGGATCATCAGCTTCGTAGCAGAGGAAACCCTGTATCATTTGCGCTGCAAAGTTCTTTTTGAGACGGGTGGTAACTACTCCAAGACTAAAGATGTAAGTGATCTAAAAGTATGATTCTTACTCAGTGAGGCAAATTCGAATTCAATCATTCAAAGTTGAGGCATATTATCAAACTCTGGTACTTGAAAGTTATGAATTATAACAATCTTTTATCCTCAGGTAGGAAGGAAAGCGGATGAGGAGCGAGCGGCTGTATTTTATGAGCTCTGCGAATGGTTAGACTCTGAACTCGAGCACGGGGTGATGACACTAGACCAAGTCCACAGAAAGCTGCAGCAGTTTGATCAGTCACCAGATCAGAGCCTCACATATTCAAAGAAGTGGCTAAAGAAAAAGCTCCAAGAGAAATACCATGACACACTGCATTTCACATCACAGGAGAGGAGGGCAGATGTGCTCTGTTTGAAAGATAAGACCAGCAACATTCTGTGAGAGCATCATGCTAATGGTCAGTGAGGAGCTGAGAAGACTCAGATCATAAAGACTGCACTAAAGTTCATTTGCAATGACATCGCCACTATTGATCTACACCCAAAGTCATATCCCACTGCACACAGTATTACCGATATCCCTACTCAGCTGGCACTTGTTCCTGAGAGCCTTCAGATGTTCTTGAGACCAATAGTGAAGACAGACGAAAGAGTAGCCATTTGGGGACAGAACTTCATAAAGGCCTATCTGCCTCGGTCAGGGGTATTGCCATACCAGATCCCTGATGATGTAGAGTCTGGAGAAGACTCAGACCTCGACTCCTGAGGTATTTGACATTGTGGAGCAGTATCGATTTAAACCCTTACACGAAAGCGGACGAACCGATGGTAAACCGATTCCGGATTCCCAGTAATGGTTATTACAATTTATGTTACAATAAGGGAAAACAATAAAGGTCAGTGACCTTTCTTAAGTTCAATTTTATAAATACCAGAATGTTTTACTTATAATACATTATGGCTGCATATCTTTGGCAGTCTGCTGGAAACTTTCAGAAAAATGAAACGAAGGGGTATCGACCGAGAAGACGAATTGTAGACCAGAAAAGTTGATTTTTACCCAAAAAATGGCAAAAAAAATATGTTTTTTTTTTTGCTCAAAATTGTGTAAACATTTTAACATATTGATTTGTTTTAGGCATCACCATGTCATATATTTTCTTAGCTTTAAAATGACCCTATTTTGAATAATTTTGATGCTTCCTGTTGGACACTGTGACCCAGAATGTAAATATAAGAAAAATTTGATCTTAAAAAAGGTCATTAACCCCTGTTGACCCCTGTCAGGGGTTCCCCTTGGGGAGTTGAATTTAAACTTTTTGAAATGTGTTAGTGGACACCCTCACAAACACATTGGTGAAGAAATTTCTTGGTAAGGAATTTGTTCCCAGATTTGCCAGATTTCTGATAATATTCCCTGACTATTAAAATATATACAAGTTAAATCACTCTCGTATCCAGATCCGGATTCTGATCTTCACCAAAATTAACTAATTCTTTCTTGTCACACACCCAACATGTCCACTAGTGTTGGCTCGTGGGGGGAATTCTTGGCCAATGCAAAAGTACAAACTCACCCATGATTTTATTGTTGTACATACCAAGACTTTTCAAAAAAATTTGGGTGACAAGCCCAAATCTGTATAGATTTTGCTACAGAGGGCGCTTTTCAAAATGGTCAACATAAGTATTACTTTTGACCATATCTTGGTCTGTGAGACTCATAGCGACATGATATAGGTGCCTAAACCTATGTTTTCAGAGTCAAGGAACTCAAGAAGACCAATAACAATTGCATTGGCTCCTTCGTTTGCGGCTGCCATCTTGAATTTCCAAATGGCCGCCATTCAAAATCGCAGTTGTCCATATATCAGTGATCAAAACACATAGACGCTTGATGTTTGTGGCTATACTCATGCATTTAAGCCCAAGGAATCCAATTATAAGAGTATAACAATACAGTGGTATAATAATACAGTGGTTCACTGAGACCAGAAAAAATCTTCTTGAGTATATTCAGGTAACCTATAAATCCAACGTGACGCCCATAACTATTATCACCAAAATCATGGGTGACTTTGTACTTTTGCGATGGCCACAAACTCCCCCTAGAGCCAGGAGTATACGGTGTCAATCACAAAATTGAAGATTTGTTGCTTCTGTAATCATTACGTTTAAAGATCTTCATTTAACAAATCAACTCACTGTAATCCACTTCTATTTTATTTCAGATAAATTCTGAAGACAAGCACTAATAATAGACATAATACAAGCCCTGATCCACAATCAGCAATGGAATTTGTACATCTTTCGGGGACAGGAGTTGGTGATTTTCACCGCACAAAGTGTGTAATTTGTCAAGAGCCAATGCAGGGAAAACTGATCAGTACATCCAACGGGTGTAAATAAATATGGGAAGCTTGTGACATAAGTAAGGCTCTATAACAGAAATGACTCTGTAACAAAACGCATAAAGTTGATGCCAGCCAAGAGTGACTTCTTCTATTATCATGTTTCCAACCAGTGCTACAAGAAGTACACCAATGTGAATCTGCTCAGACGCATCCAGGAAGGAGGGAAATCACAGAAAGCATCGCTATCCTCAGAAGAATCTGGCAGTAAACATGGGGTTGCAACTCGTGCTCACTCCGCTGTACGTTCACATCCAAATCCTACAGATGCATATAGTGTCAACTACTCGATGGACTGAATCATTTGTAACAAGAAGTCACACAAATGGGACTTCACGAAATATCGTATATCTGAGTCGAACCGTGCTACTTCACTTTTACAAGCAGCAAACTTCTTCCAGGATGACATTTTCAGTCGAATGTGTGACCTCCAGGATGAGCATGCAGTTTTTTGAGCTGACGTGTATTATCACAAACAGTGCATGACATCATACATCCAAAAGTTTTAGAATGCTCAACGTTCAACTGGCGATACACCAGAGCTGAACACCAAGCAGTGTGAATGGAGTGATTATCATTTCTGAGTTAGAGGAGGGACTGAAAAGTGGCAATGGCTATGAACTAAGTATAACCAGAGACCGATTGAATAGACTTGTGGAGGACGAGCATCAATTTCGCAATGGAGATGTGAAGATATATATTTTTGGACACTTTGGAAGTAGCATTGATTTTACATATCCTGACCAGTTGCGAAATCTTTGATGGTTTATAGTGTGCCATGTAATAGAGCAGATATTTTGGCAGAGCGTATTCGCTCCATTGATCCTGTACAGGTTTGCACCAGTGTGCTACGGCAAAGTCTTGATATTCATGATTTTAACCTTGATGATAGATTCTGTGATGCTCAAGATTCATGAGAATGCCAGAAGCGATACTTAGGTTTTTTAGGATATTTGTACAATTTCAACCCCGAGACATACCCCGAGGCAGCTGAAGCTGTAATGACAGAAACAAATCCTACAGCAGAAGATGTAGATGATGAAGAGTTAGATGAAGATGCATGTGAAACAGAGAATAGTGAGGGTCAGAATAACAGTGATTCCAAACAGACTGTTGATGGTTGCCTCTCTGCTCAACGTTGCAGGAAGATCCAAGCTCTGTTTCGGACTATGTATTAGGTACATCATTGTGGCAGAAGGAGAACGCCAATGCATGTAATGAATGCTGATTCAGCTCACAGTCTCGGGCATGGAGGAAAAATCATCACCAATCTATCTATAATTCCAGCAATCTCTGTGTGTGTGTCTGTCTGTCTGCGACTGCCGTTTTTCGACGACCGCCAGTCCGATCTGATTGAAAGTTGCCAGGAATATTGCCGGGGCCCCGCAGATGTGCCTTTTCGAGGTTTGATATCAATCGGACAAGCGGTTCCCAAGTTACGGCCATTTTACTGCTTTTTCAGTGTTAAAAAGGTGTATATATGGCAGCTGAAGGTGACGTTCCACCTTCTCACCTTATCATGCCAATTTTTTTCCCAAATTATTAATAACCGGACGATCACCGGTCCGATCGGATTGAAACTTGCCAGGAATATTGCCGGGGACCCGATGATGTGCGTTTTCAAGGTTTGATATCAATCGGACAAGTGGTTCCCAAGTTACGGACATTTATCTGTCGACCAATGACAAGACACGGTGCTATGACATCACGAATCACGTCACAATTAATGTTTATTTATTTTTTATTTTATTTGCACGATTGACGGTCCGATCTGATTGAAACTTGCAAGGAATATTGCTGGGGACCCGCTGATGTGCCTTTTCAATGTTTGATATTAATCGGACAAGCGGTTCCCAAGTTACGGCTATTTATCTGTCGACCAATGACAAGACACGGTGCTATGACGCCACGAATGACGTCACAATTAATGTTTATTTATTTATTTATTATTTTTATTTATTTTGCACGATTGACGGTCCGATCTGATTGAAACTTGCCAGGAATATTGCTGGGGACCCGCGGATGTGCCTTTTTGAGGTTTGATATTAATCGGACGAGCAGTTCCCAAGTTACGGCCATTTATCTGTCGACCAATATCTGTGAGAGAGGGGGACGGGAGAGGGGGGATGAGAGTGGGGGTGAGAGAGGAGGGGGAGAGAGGAAGGGCGAGACTAGGGGGGATAGAGGGGGGCAAGAGAGGGGGAGAGGAGGGCGAGAGAGGGGGCGAGAGAGGGGGGCGAGAGAGGGGGCGAGAGAGGGGGCGAGAGAGGGGTGAGAGTGGGGGGCGAGAGAGGGGTGATGAGAGTGGGGGCGAGAGAGGAGGGGGGAGAGAGGAAGGGCGAGACTAGGGGTGTTAGAGGGGGGCATGAGAGGAGGTGGGAGAGAGGAAGGGTGAGACTAGGGGGGGTAGAGGGGGGCATGAGAGGAGGTGGGAGAGAGGAGGGGTGAGACTAGGGGTGAGAGAGGGGGAGAGAGAGGGGGGATAGAGGAGGGGTGAGACTAGGGTGAGAGAGGGGGAGAGAGGGGAAGAGAGGAGGAGGGAGAGGGGGCAAGAGAGGGGGAGAGAGGGGGAGAAATGGGGGAGAGAGGGGGAGAGAGAGGGGGCAAGAGAGGGGCGAGAGAGGGGAGGGAGAGAGGGGGGAAAGAGGGGGTGAGAGAGAGAGGGCATCACAATTCAAGAGGGTGAGAGAGGAGGGGGCGAGAGAGGGGGGCGAGAGAGGGGGGTGAGAGTGGGGGCGAGAGAGGAGGGGGAGATAGGAGGGGCGAGAGGAGGGGAGTGAGGGGGTGTGAGAGAGAGGGGCGTCACAATTCTTCTTCATTTGATATGTCACAATTGACGCTGGGGACCTAAATATGTTTCCCAGGTGTTTCCCAAGTTATGGCCATTTATGATATGGTTGGTCCGATCTAATTGAAATAATGCCCCAATCCAGTCATCGTTTACGCACCTATGGGCTCGCCCCTACGGGCCCGTACTAGTATCAGTAATTGAGATGACATTTCAGGTCTAATATAAATGATACAGATGACACTACAGGTCTCATATCAATAACACAGATGACACTACAGGTCTCATATCAGCAATACAGATGACACTGTATATCTAATAACAATAATAATACAGATGAAACTGCAGGTCTAATAATAAAACAGATGAAACTGTAGGTCTAATATCAGTAATACAGATGAAACTGCAGGTCTAATATCAGTAATACTGATGACACTGTCGGTCAAATATCAGCAATGCAGATGACACTGTAGATCTAATATCAGTAATACAGATGACACTGCAGGTACAATATCAGTAATATAGGGCTTTTTTTTTTGAGCCCTAGGCTTATTTCATGGTGCTTTCAAATGAAACTTAATATGTGGAGTCTTCCAAAACTACCCCAAAGTGAGAAAGGTAAAAAAAAAAAAGCATTCAGATAAAATGTGAATAAGCTTGAGTAACAGAAAATCACATTATTCTCAATTGCATAAGGATTCAAACCCTTTGCTTAATTAACCCGAAGTCACTTCAGGAGCAAATTTTGTTTGAAAGGTGAAAAAATTAATGTAATAGGTTTCACCAGTATGTAATCAGTGGTTTACTTTAAAAATTAAGTCGACAGATAAATGGCCGTAACTTGGGAACAGTTGTCCGATTGATATCAAACCTTGAAAAGGCACATCAGCGGGACCCCGCAATATACCTGGCAAGTTTCAATCCGATCGGACCAGTGATCGTCCGGTTATTAATAATTTGGGAAAAAATTGGCATGATAAGGTGAGAAAGTGGAACGACATCTTCAGCTGCCTTGTATACACCTTTTCAACACTGAAAAAGCAGTAAAAGGCCGTAACTTGGGAACCGCTTGTCCGATTGATATCAAACCTCGAAAAGGCACATCAGCGGGGCCCCGGCAATATTCCTGGCAAGTTCCAATCAGATCGGACCGGCGGTCGTCGAGAAACGGCGGTCGCAGACAGACAGACAGACACACACACACACACACACACACACACACACACACACACACACACACACACACACACACACACAGAGATTGCTGGAATTATAGATAGAGGACACCTGCAGTTTCGTCTGTATTATTACTGACATTAGACCTGCAGTTTCAACTGTAGTATTATTCTTGTTGATATTAGACCTGCAGTTTCATCTGTATTATTATTCTTGTTGATACTAGACTTGCAGTTTCATCTGTATTGTTATTGATATTAGACCTACAGTGTCATCTGTATTACTAATATTAGACCTGCAGTGTCATCTGTATTACTAATATTAGACCTGCAGTTTCATCTGTATTACTGATATTAGACCTGCAGTTTCATCTGTATTATTATTGATATTAGCCCTGCAGTTTCATCTGTATTATTATTGATATTAGCCCTGCAGTTCCATCTGTATTGCTGATATCAGACCTGCAGTTTCATCTGCATTGTTATTGATATTAGACCTGCAGTGTCATCTGTATTACTGATATTAGACCTTCAGTTTCCTCTGTATTACTGATATTGGACCTGCAGTTTCATCTGTATTATTATTGATATTAGCCCTGCAGTTCCATCTGTGTTGCTGATATCAGACCTGCAGTTTCATCTGCATTGTTATTGATATTAGACCTGCAGTTTCATCTGTATTACTGATATTAGACCTGCAGTGTCATCTGTATTACTGATATTAGACCTTCAGTTTCCTCTGTATTACTGATATTGGACCTGCAGAATATAACACGGTTATTCCTTGTTTGGTTGTTTTTTGGAATTCCATCCCGACATCTTTTATTACTTTTCTTATGTTGTCTTCTGACTTGCCTGAGATTAAAAATGTCGTTTTCAAATGTTAAATTCAGAAGAAACACAAACTGATAAATTGTCTCATGTTTGTGTGGTAGGAGTCAGTTATTTGAATTTAAGTTCAGTAGTTAGTGATTGGGAAATCCTCTGAAAGAACAACCCCCCCCCCCGCCCTTCCTGACCACTGATTCATCAAGGCTAACCAGTCAGCAAGGAAGGGCGAACTGGAAGCGAAAGCATGTTCCTGCCCTCCACTTGCTATCTTGACTTGGGTCGCTTACTGTCCACTGGGATGTGCGCTCTTTTTCTATGTCTCTTGCTTCCCAGACGTTCTGCCCTTGCGAGTTGGCTGCCTGCTCACTCTTGGGGCCCACTCACCTGCTTTTCATCCTGGGGCTTTTAACCACTTGCTATTTCTCACACTCACCCACTTCTGGGTGTAAGCAGATATCCGGAGGATCATTTCTTTAGTTATTAAGTGTTGTGCTTTTTTTTTATCATGTCCTCATGGCTCAGGATTATGTTTTGTTTTTCTCGTGCTTAATTAAATTATTATTTGTTTCTCAAAGGCTGTGTGTGCCTCTTATTCCAACGATTTTCCCATGCAGACATTTGAGTTTAATTGGGATTCCTACAGGATTAAATTAGTGATAATCCTGTTTTCTATTCAGACATGAGTTCATCCAAATCGAGCCTTAAGCTGGCCACCTGCAGAACATCAATTCCCAGCATGTGCAATTACCATCCAAGATTACTTGTGGTCTCGGATCGGGACTGTCCAGGTGACAATTGGTATTTGAATTGAGACTTAACCTCATTCTTCCTGGGGAAATAAAAATTTGAAAATTTATGTGCACAAGCACGATTTGTTATGTTTTAAATTAATAATATTTTTCTCGGTTTGGTACATGGTCCAGATGGTGGAACAATATGGTGCAAGCTATGTTGAACACAAGGTTTCTGTGTGCTTTACTAATCGGCAGGGATTTAGTGGAAGAACTTCCCCACCCACAGCATCACGCAAGAGACCCCCTCCTCCTCAGGCTTAGGGGTGTGGCAGAAGAGGAAGCAATGATGATGTTTCAGGTCATAATTTTGCAGAATTAACAAAATTTGCTTTCATCAATGATCTCTCAGACTCTGAAAAATCCTCTTTATCTCTTTGCTGATGACTCCACCCTCTGCCATACCAACTGTCATCCCTCTGACAAGCAGCAGCTTCTTCGCTCTCTGCTGATCTGGTTAAAATCACAAACTGGTCCATCACATGGAACATTTCTTTCAATCCTGACAAATCTCACACTCTCACTATGTCTCTCTGGAAAGGACCGTTTGGAACACCCCCCCCTACTCCCCTTCCATCTACTTTCTCAACAATCTTCTTGAAGAAGTCCTTTCATTCAAGCTTATTGTTTCACTATCTGCATGATCTTTCCTGGGAAAGCCAGATTTCCAACATGGCCTCAAAAGCCAGTCACCAACTGGGCATCCTCCGTCGTTAATCCCACACTTCCCTTCAGGCCTTCAAAACAGTCGTTCACCACGACATCTTATTTTCTCCCCATCCAAAACCATGATCTTTTCTATCCCCGTTAATCCACTTCAAACCCACCTCCTTCAAATTCCATGCCTTCCTTCCCGAAAGTTCCCTGTCGTGTAAGGTCCTGAAAGTCCCCGTGCTGTCCATCTTGTTTATCCCTTGTTCCCCACCCAATCCCTCTCCCTTCCACAGATCTCCTAATGTATCCGTTCCCCACTGTTTTGTCCTTCCATCTCCCGCCCCTCTTGTCTCGTGCCCCCCGTGTTGTGCGTTGTGTGTTATCTCTCATGCGAGCCTCAACAACGTATACAAAAGAAAAAATTATGAACTTAAACGGAAGAGTGGGGAGATGGTACAAAAGAGTGGGCAAATTCACCTCAGTTGACAAGGGATTTTTTTTTTAAACAACACGTGACTCAAAATGATGTGATCCGCACAGAATGCTCGGTGCACACGCACAGAAACCCCAGGAAACTTGCGCGTTTGGGGCAAAGGAAAGCAGATATGTCCAGGATAAGGATTGTTACCTGAAATGGTTCACAAAGTTATAAAAGAAGTCGAAAGTACTTGGAAAAGTGCCTGAGAGAAAGGGTCGTACCTCTGCGCTATGGGAGTTGATATAAATATACACTATTGTTCCATTGGTTCCGGGGCAACGATATAAACTGGAAAGCATCCAAAATTGCTAAAGGCTGTCTGTGTCTGCTTTGTACAGTGCAGTACTCAAAATGAACTTGACCAAAACAGCTAGAAACAAAAAATTATATCTATTTGTACATTTTCTTCATTTGTGTTCTCCACATTCTCATAATAAAGGTTTGTTGAAGATTTGGTGAAGAAGAACTTTATTTATTTTGATCGTTATTTCACCAAGTGTAATTTAAACAAAAAGTAATGCGTCTTGCTGTTGGTTACACATACAATCACTATAAATCATACACCTCAGAAAAGTCAACCAGAATACATCAGACGATGAAACTGAATTCAAAATAAACTCAAGCCACACCAACAAAATAATCACTCAATACACATCCCAAGCACAACAAAATGTCAAAAACTTGAAGAAATAAGAATGATACCATCCCTCGTGTTCACCTCCTCTCCCCCCCCCCCAAAAAAAAAAAACATAAAAAGAGCCGGCAAAAACAGAAGACTGCTGTTGATGTGGTAATGGAGTTGGACAGGGCAAACACTTCCTGAGAGGGGAAAAATACTATTCCGAAGGTGATTTTTCCAACACTGAAGTGACCTGTTAGGTCAGGTCAGATAAGATCTGTGACTTGCTGCAGGTATCATGTAAACCTGCACTAACCTGTTCCATGGTCGTGTTGTCAGCGACTACACCATCTCCCCAACGAAGTTTCTTGGTGAGGAGGGTGTATGATATGGACACCTAGCAGGATGAACAACAAAACCTGTCAAAGGGCATAGGTGCTCCATGCGAGCCAACAGCCATCCTTATCTAGTGCCCAACTGTGTCTGTGGACGTCCTCCTGCAGTTGGGTTACTTTTTATTAGAAGGATGGTGGCAGGATTGGCACTCCAACCATAATAAAACCCTTCATTCCATAAAACATTCCAAAAACAAAAAAAAATCTAAAAACCCACTCTGTGGGAGTACCTACTGTGCAGCTTGCCTTCGCAGAGCAGCTCACTGGATGACGGGATTGGGGCAAAGCCTTCGGGATCCCCAATCTTTGATGATAGGAGGGAAACCATGGGGTAACATTCCTGGGTTAGAATGCGGGAGAGTGTGTCGGAGTGGTGCTGAGGTGTCCACCAGATGGTGTCGTCCACCAGATGGAGGTCTCCTTGGTTTAACCTGAGGTGGTCACTTCGGGTGGGGGCCTGGAATGTTCCATCCCTAAGAGAGGACAAACAACTGTATCTGTTATCATCTGAGCGGAAGCGTTTGGACATCGGTATTGCAGCACTCTCTGAGGTTCAGAGACTGGCTTGCAGCGAGATCATGGTGCGTGGTTACACCGACTGTTGGTCTGGTTGCTCTGATGGTTACCATTCCCAAAGAGTTGCTGTAGCTGTGTCCAATAAGCTGACTCCAATGATAATTGAGGTAACACCTGTCAATAAGCGTATTTTGAGACGAAGGATTCGTCAATCATCGGGTGTCATTTTGCTGGTCTCTGTATATGCTCCGACTGAGTCGAGTGATCTTACAGTGAAGGATGCATTGATGCCACGCTCGAGTCTGTGGTTGATCAGTGCCCCAGGCAAGATACACTTCGAGTCTTGGGGGATTTCAATGCATCGACTGGAACTGAGAGGGATGGTTATGAGACGTGTGTTGGTTCCCATGGGTCTGGAACTGTGAACCAGAATAGCACTAAGTTCCTTGACTTTGCAAGAAGTCATGGATTTAGGGTGACTGGTTCATTGTTTCAGCACCTTCAAACTCATCACTGGAATTGGTATTCCAACGCTGGTGGTGTGGCAAAGGAGATTGACCATGTGCTCTTTCATTATCACTGGAGGATGACCCAGAACGGCAGGGTCTTACAGAGTGCGCAGTTCCTCAATACTGACCACCGACTTCTTGTAGCAACTCTTAAGTGGCAGCTTAAATCCAGGAGAATGGTACAATCCGAGCCTCGGCTGGATGTTGGCAAGCTCAAGGATGAGAGTGTAGCTGAGGAGTTTGCAAAAAGGATTAGTGGAGATTTGGGGGGTCTGGGTGCTTTGCCGGATCCTGAAGAGTTGTGGAGTGCCTTCAAGACCACCGTCCTTGATGTTGCCGGAAGATGTCTTGGAACTCACTGGAGGGCGAAGAAGAATTTTGTCTCTCATGGGACCCTGAATACCATTGCGCAGAGTCGCAATGCCAGGCTGAATGGCAGAGCTGAGCTTTTCAGGGAGCTGAGGCGTAAAACTGTACATGCACTTAGATAGGACATGGAGGCCTATGTGTGAGGAAATCTGTGAGGGGGTAGGGCATCACCTGTGGTCAAGTGATTCTCATCCTGCTTACAGGGGAATTCACACATTGCGTTCATCCAAGCCCATCCCTCAGTGCACTGCACTTAAAGCAGAGAGTGGTGGGCTCTTGACCGAGGAGTCCTAAGTGAAGGCCCACTGGGCCCGTCACTTTGAGCGGCTGTTCAAGGCTGATCCACCAGCTGTCGAGATGGATGTCAATCAACTGTGGTTCACCTCCATTTGTGGAAACACAGGCTGCAGTGAACCGGTTGAAATGGGGTAAAGCTCCTGGGATCTGTGGCATCCATGCTGACCTTCTCAAGTCTGGTGGAAATGCTGCACTTGTGTCATTGCAGCAGTTCTGTGTTCTGCCTGGAACAGGCATCATCCCAACTGACTGGAAGAGGGGCCTTGTTGTCCATCTCTCGAAAGGGAAGGGTGATTGCCGAGACTGCAACAACAACTGAGGGGTGATGCTGCTCTCAGGGCTGGGTAAGCTCTTTGCTTGGATAATTCTTGATGGGTTCATCACCATTTGCTTGAGAACCAGCATCCAGAGCAGTCAGGCTTTACACCAAAGAGGTCAACCATTGACCGTATCCTTGCTTTTCGGGTCCTCACCGAACGCAGAGGATAGTTTCGACAGGGGCTGGTTGCAGCCTCTGTTGATGCAGCCTCTGTTGATCTCTGTAAAGAGTTTGATTCAGTGAAATGGGATGCCCTCTGGGCGATTCTTGGTCTTCCTGTGGTGTCACCAAAATTGATCGATCTGATGTCTTAACTATACTCTGTTACTGAGAGTGCTGTGAGATGTGGTGGTACCATCTGAGTAATTTCCAGTTGTTACTGGAGTTCCTCAGGGGTGTGTACTGGCACCCACACTTTTCAGCACTTGTATGGACTGGATTCTGGGGAGGATGTCAGAGAGATCAAGCTGCGGTGCATCATTTGGGAATGTCACGATCTCTGACCTTGATTTCGCAGATGATGCAATAATCTTTACGGAGACTTTAGATATCCTTTTGGGGGCCCTCATGGTGCTGAATGAGGAGTCGGAGCCACTGGCATTTCGGGTTTCCTGGGTCGAAACTAAGACCCAGGCTTTCAATGACATCTTGGATGCTGCTATCCTGTTTGTACCTGTTTGTGGTGAGGATGTTGAGGTCATCGAAGTATTCACTTACCTTGGCAGTGATATTCATGTCTCTGCTGGCTGTGAGCCAGAGGTCAAAAACATCTCGGTCGAGCCTGGGGAGTCATGGATTCACTGAATCATGGGGTGTGGCACTGCTGGAACCTGTGCGGGAGGACGAAAGTCCGAGTCTTCAAGTCCTTGGTGCTTCCAGTCTTGCTCTGTGGATGTGAGACTTGGACTCTGACCAGGGATATGAGACGTAGACTTAATTCCTTTGGCACTAGGTCTCTTCGGAGAATCCTTATCTATCATTGGTCAGACTTTGTGTCAAACTTGTGTTTGCTGAAAGAGACTCACATGAGATTTGTTGTCTGTATCGTTTGTGTCAGCTGCGGCTGTATAGTTTGTGAGTGTCAGCTGCGACTGAGTGTCAGCTGTGGCTCGTTTTCCTGATGCTGATCCTGCTCACTAGATTCTCTCAGCGATGGAGCCTCGTGAATGGAGGAGGCCAATGGGCCGACCACATGCCTTGTGGTTGCAACAGGTTGATCAGCATCTCAAGAAGTGGCAGGGCCAGGCATCTGCCTGGGGGATGGCCAGATGGAGGCCCCTGTCGTACCAACGGAAAGTGGATTCAGTGACGTGCTGCTCTGGCGCATACTCCCATGCCTGACCTGACCTGACCAAAGTGACCTGTATCACCTTCTAGATGACAAAAGCTGAAACAGGACATTAGCTTGATGTGAGGCACACACAGAGTAAAAGTCAGAACACTTTCTATCATGGCCCAATAAAACAGGATGAGAATATCCCTGCAAAGGCCAAACTTCTTTAGCTGATGCAATGAGTGGAGGCGTGGCTGAGCTTTCCTCATAAAAGTATCTGTGTTGTGGTCCCACTTTAAACTACTGGTAATCTTTGTTCCTCGAAGTTTAAAGCAGTCAACATTTTCAATAACTCCACCATTGAAGGTAAGATGGTCAATTTAAGTTTTCATCCTACGGAAGTCAACAACCATCTCCTTAGTCTTCACAATATTCAGCTTGAGGTTGCTGTGTTTGCACCATGACACAAACCCATTAACTTCCTGAAGGTATTCTAACTCATCAGAATTCACGATAATACCCTCGATGGTCGGGTTATTGGCAAACTTCACGAGCTGCACAGTCTCAATTGGAGACACCCGATCATTGGTGAAAAGGGAATAGAGAAGAGGTGAAAGCAACACCCTTGTGGAGCACCACTATTCAAGACAATAGTCTTGGACAACTTATTGTTTAATTTTACTGTTTGCAATCAGTTTATGAGTAAATCCAAAATCCAATTGCAAATTGAGGGAGGAAGGCCAGGGGACTGGATTATATAAAAGTTCTTGTAGGACTATGGTATTAAAAGCAGAATTAAAATCAATAAAAATAATGAGCATAAAGATTTGAAAATTCAATATGCTGAAGAACAAAATGAAGAACTGAGGCAGCATCAACATCAAACAAATGATTTTCCTGATAGGCAAACTGAAGAGGATCAAGCCTTCAGGTGACGATAGCCTGAAGGTACTTGAGAACCAAATGCTCAAGCACCTCCATCACCACTGAGGTGAGAGCCATGGGTCAAAAATCGTTGAGCTTTGTAATCTTCTATTTCTTTAAGACAGGGATAATAATAGAAGATTTAAAACAGAGGCACTTTAGACTGTTGCAAAAAACTGTTGAAAATACAAACAAAAACAGAGGAGAGCTGTTGTGAACAATGTTTAAGAGTTGCAGTAGAAACACCATCAGGACCGGCTGCTTTTCTCATATTCTGTTTCCTGAAAAGACGCCTCTCTTCAGCCTCCTCCACAGTAAAAGGCCGAGGAAGCAGTGAATCAGAAACCGGGAAAGAAACTTACAGGCACAGTATTCCGGTGATCAAAGAGGCTGAAGATATTCAACTTGTCGGGAAGCTTAGGGTCTTCAACATTTGTGATACAATTCTTCTCCTTATAAAGAGAAATATTGCACAGACCTTGCCAAACAGCTGGAGTGTTGTTAGTTCAGAAGTGGTTCTCCAGCTTCGGTTTGTACTGTAATGTTGCCCTGCGAATCTCCCTCTGCACATCATATTTAGCTTTCTTGGAGAGAACTCAATCGCTGCTCTTGTATGCCACTTCATTTTCTTCCAGCTTTGCCCAATGACCACTTTTAAACCATGGCTTATCATTTGCCCATGATTTGATCTTGTTGGTTGGGATGCAGAGGTCTTCGCAAAAATGAACATATGACCTGATTACATCAGTGTACTCATGTAAGTCAACACAGGCACCAGCAAAAGATGCCCAATCAGTACACTCAAAGCAACTTTATGATTGTTGAATGGAATCCTGGTGTCATCGTAAATGAGTGATCAAAAGAGTCGAGTGGTGCACGGGAAACAGGATGATAAGCATCACTGAACGCACTATAGCACAGATCCAGCATTTTACCCTCTCTGGTTGAACACTTCTCTTGCTGTTGATACATTGGGAGCTCAGATTCCAATGTAGTGTGGTTAAAGTCTCTGAGAAAGAGAACATGACACTCAGGGAAAGAGTTCTCAATTGAAGTAACATGATCAGCAAGCACCCCAATAGATCAGCAATCGGAGCATATGCTTGTGGAGGAATTGTGGAGGAATGTACACAGTCACCAATTCAAGAGAAGAGAACTGTCGAGGCATGTAATGCGGTACGCACTTGATGGTTAGTGTTTCAGTTTGAGAGGTGCAAAGCATGGATAAAACACTGTTATCATTGCACCACCTTTGGTTTATCATAAAACACACCTCCCAACTTGCCCTTGGATTTACCAACACAATCAAATAAACGATCGGCTCTATGGAGTGTGTAGCCATGCAGAAGAACAGCAGAATCGAGGCGACAATGGTCAAGCCATGTTTCAGTGAAGCGGTACACAGAGCAATTCTTAAAATCCCATTTTGTTTGCACCAAATAAAATAGTTCATTGATTTTGTTCTTCAAGGAATGAACATTGAACAAGAACATAGCAGATAGCTGAGGACAAAGAGAACATGTATGAAACCGTATCAATATGCCTACACGTTTTCCCTTCTTACAAGCATGCCATTGTCTTCGAGGACCAGGTCGGCAATGCATGGGTGTGCAGCCGCTCCCCCTCAAGACTCCAACAGGTGAACCCAGAAGTACGGGCTTGTACTCAAAATCCATCTCATCATTAATACGAACCAAAACATCTCCATCATTATTGTCCAGGCAGGCAACAGCATCAAGTATATCACGATCACACCCAACACTGAGTCGCTATTCATCGGTGCCATTACGTACATACGTCATTTCATGACAAAAGCTCAATTGGTCAAAAAAAAGTTACAGCAGAAACAGTGAATGGTAAATAATGAAGCTCAATCTTTCAGCTATACTTATAAATGGCAGTGTGCATGTGTGTGTCTCCTCTATAACTCCAAAACCATGAAACTTAGCAGTGTGAAACTTTATATGCATACTAAGGGAACCCCAAGGAATTGCAAGAGTGAAAATTGGGTGTTTGGGTTAATCAAAACACCCCTTTGAAGATAATGAATGGCCTTATTTAATTGTTTCCTTTACCAGGTGATCCTCAGCAACCTCGCACAATATGGGGTTTGAAGGCATTTCTTGGGTTACCTTACTGGGGTCTGAAGCCGTCATGTTTTTTGGCCTGCTCAACCACGCCATGACTTGGAACAGGCCACAATGATTTCTTGACGATAAAGCCCTAAAAATGTTTCTTTCACTTTCCTTACTGATATCATTGAATGCGTGATCTTCCTTTCTATGAATAGCTGTATTTATAATGGTCAAGTTATTGATGTTTAAGTTTGGGCATAGCTGATGGCATCGTGGGTCGGACCTCGGATAGATGCAAGGCCGCGCCAGTTTTCTTCAATTAAAGATGTCTAAATTAATTTTTTCACAGAAGTTACGCATTTCATCACATGCTTGATGTTATAAGCTGTTAGATTATATAAGGATTGTACATGGATGATTTAAACATCGTGCTTTACAACGTGGGAAAAGATTTTCTCTTGAGAATGTACTATGAAGCTGGTTTTTGCTTCCGGCGGCATCACATTTATTTTTTACGTCACATTGTGGATTTATATATAAAGCAACATGAGCTGAGGAGCTTCCTTATGCTTCCAAGTGACTTCGTGACTTTGTCTTAAGTTTTATTCGATTTCTGTTTTCACTTTTGGTATTTGCTAATGTACATTCAGTCTCGACTAAAATAATTTATGTGAAAATCCGTTGAAATTTGATGAACTTAGGTCTTAAAGAGATTTTGTATGGGGAATGTGAAGCTTGAATGTTCTCGGCGGCCTCATGGCCTTGCTTGACTCTGATTTGATGGCTATTTCCACTTTGTATCGTCGCCGAAACAGATTCAGACTCGACTGCAACAAATTCTGTGAAATTCCGACCAAAAACGCCTTTTCAATTCGGTAAATGCATTAAATTTCAAATAACTGAGATGGACCTTAATCACTGACGGTATTTCTCCTTCTGAGCAGAACAAAATTGTCTACAAGGTAAATATGTACCACGTGTCATGGTCGACATCATCACTTTACATTGAGTTTCCATTTCTACAACTACACACCCCCCAAAAATTGCTCATTTGAGGTGAGACATCTACAAACCCATCAGAGATGGGGATCCTGCTAATATAGATTCTATCTTGAATTGTATAGATTCTTGTGAGTCTGATTTACATTTAGGAACAGAACAATTATGGTTAACTATTTTGAAATTGCCACTCTTTCGTCTAAGTGCTGAAAATTATTTTTGAAACAGAATTTGAATAATAGATTTCATGCGAGGAACGGCAGGTTAAAGTTGCCCAGTAAGCTGTATCAATTCATGAAAACGCATACAAGCATGTGCAAAATGCCTCATTTGGTATTCATATATAATTTTGAAAGTCACGTATTGCCTGGAACATCTTCATGTCAGTGTGAATGCCAAGTCACACTGGGAAATCAAAGAATAAATTGTTCTGGAAACAGAAGTGCAGAAGGTAGAAGCTACTGAGTGGCAGCATTTAGAGCCCAATGAAGTGCAGATAAAACTTGCCGAGGTTCAGTCAGAGCCCACAAAGGGGCAGTTGCAGCTGATAAATATGTAATTAGGGCTTTCGGAGGTGTCAATATGGCACATGGATGTGTCGACATGACCTGAGGAGGTACAGATAGGACCGAAGGATGCGTAGGCAGTGCCCATAGAGACACAGGCAGTTCCACCGCATGTGCAAGCAGTGCTTGCCGAGGTGAATGTACTGCTCGGAAAAATCTTCTTCTCCAGATCCACCAGTTAAAATGCTACCAAGTTTGGTTTGCAACATTACGGCAGGAAAGGGATGATAAATTGGAGGTCATGCTGATCACGTGACCGGAAGTGTGTCAAAATAGCCAACATCGTGAATTCCTTCAATAATCTTCTTCTCCAGACCCACCAATCAGAATGCGAGCATATTTGGGTTACAACATTAGCACATGGTCCTGATGTTAAATTGCAGAGGGCATGCTGCTCACGTGACTGGAAGTGTGTCAAATTGACGGCCCTGCTAATACCTTCCAAATACTTCTTCTCCTGATCCACCAGTCAGAATGCTACCAAATTTGGGTTCCAACATTAGACCAGGGTACACATGTTAAATTGCTGAATTCATGCCAATCACATGACCGGAAGTGCCAAAATGGCTGGCCATCAATTTTTGGGGAAATCACATAAATGTCTTCAAAATTCTTCTTCTCCAGTCCCACCAGTGAGAATGCAAACCAATTTGGGTTAAAATATTAGGATAGGCTCTTGATGTTAAATTGTGAAGGCCATGCTGATCACCTGACCGGAAGTGTGTCAAAATGGCAGACTCAGTAAAAAAAATTGGAAAATCACAAAAATCTTCTTCTCCAGACACACCAGTCAGAATGCTGTCAAATTTGGGGTACAACATCACGGACAGGTCCACGATAAGCTACAGGTCCAGTGCTGCAATTTTTTTCCTCCAACCCAAGATCGGAGAAGGCTCATATCCCCAACCTCACCCCCAGATGTCCATCAGCGTGTGTGTGTTGTGTGTGTGTGTGTGTGTGTGTGTGTGTGTGTGTGTGTGTGTGTGTGTGTGTGTGTGTGTGTGTGTGTGTGTGTGTGTGTGTGTGTGTGTGGTGCGGGGAGGTGGGTCTCCAGTCCATTATTGGTGGGACACCTCGACAGTAATTGGTCCACTGTGTCTAGGGTAGGAAGAACCCCTGGGCCATGGTTGTGGGACCCTCTGGGCAGACAGACCTTTGTACCACACCCCCTCCCCCTGTGCAGTTTTTATTTGCCACAGGCAAATCATTCAGTGGGGAGGTGGAAACTGAAAGACAAGCAGTGTTCCTGCACTTCGCTCATTCTTTTGGCCTGTGTCTCATGCACTTGTGCTCTGTCTTGCTGCCTGCTCATTCTCAGGGCCTGCTCACCTGTCATTCCACCTGAGGCTTTTAACTGCCTGCTATTTTCTATACGTGTGTGTGTGTGTGTGTGTGTGTGTGTGTGTGTGTGTGTGTGTGTGTGTGTCTGCGTCCCCGTGCCCATAGTGGGAGTTAATTTCTTCCTTTAAGAAGTATCATTCTTTATTTATTCTGTTTTCTATCTCAGGATTCCGTTCTGTGTATGATTGTCTTTTGCTTTTTAGAATTACGAACTTATCTGCAATTTTAATTCCAGATAAGGTATTGTAGTGGGGCAACTTAGCATAACAATTGTGCATTTTGTGAGGAAAGCACCAAATTTGGCATACTAGTAGCCCATCATATTATGAACAGAATTGGATATTGGGCCATCTCAAAATTTTTGATGGCAGTGGAAAATGGCTGCCACAGCCATCAGCGACTGAATTTGAGATGGCCCAATTAATGCCCTTCAGCCTTAGGGAAATTCACCGAACTGCTTCACAGAACTGCAACAATATACATACACATATGTACCGTATTTTTTTTTTCTTTTCATTGTATTTCATTATATGAGCCTGGTGTTGGCACAGCGGCTTGGGATCCAAAAGGTCCCGAGTTCAAGCCCCGTTGGGCCACTGAATTAATACACCAGGGGGTTGACTCAGCCTGTCATCCTTCCGAGGTCAGCGAAATGAGTACCAGTATACTGGGCCGGTGTTACCCCAGTTAAAATAGGTGTACCATATCCCTGTGTTGTTAGAGGCAACCAGGGTTGCGTCAGGAAGGGCATCCGGTGTAAAACATGTGCCAAATCACTATGCGGATCATACGGATGAGCCACTGTGGCGACCCCAAACGGGAGCAACCGAAAGAAGAAGAAGAGAAGAAGTATTTCATGAAAATTATATTTAAATTTTATTTGCTCCACTCTTTGAAGTTGATCTCGCCAACTATTCCTAATGTCCTTCCTTCACTTTTTTTCCAAAATATTACCTCTGCCACCGAAGGTGGACAGAGGTTATGTTTTTCCCCATCTATTTGTCTGGCTGTCTGTTATCATGATATCTCAAAAAAGTTATAGACAGATTCAGACGTTATTTGGTGGACAGGTTGGGTTTGTGAAAAGGATGACTTTGATGAAGATCCGAATGCCGATCTGGAGTTCAATTATTATTAATATTTTTAAATGATTCTTCATCATTAGGAGTTCGGGGCCAAAAAGGATATTTTGCATGATATCGTCGACTGAGAATTAACAGGGTCCAACTACACTTTTTTAAAGTTTGAGAAAAATGAAATCAAAAATTCAAAGTGGAATTGCCGCTATCTCATAACATTTTATTTTCATATCGTGTGCTACATAACAGGTACATATAAAGGTTACATAAAATAATCTTACTTAGTTTCCTCTGTCAGGAAAGGTTCCTCTGTCAGGAAGGTTCCTTCTTCTAAATTTGAATGAAATGTCAGATAGACCCTGTTAATTCTCGGTCGACAATATTTCAAAAAGTCGTGGACAGATTATGACAAAACTTAGGTGGATTATTTGGATATGTGACAAAAACAAGCTGATTAGATTTTGGTTAAGGTCTGGATCCAGATCAGGATATGGTATATTTTTTTAAAATAATTCTTCACCATTGATGCACGATATCTCAAAAAATGATGGACAGATTTGAACAAAACTTTAGCAGGTTGGTTGTGTGACAAGGACGAATTGATTCGATTTTTGGTAAAAATCCAGATGTGGATCTGGAGTTAAAAAACATATTTTAAGTGATTCTTCATTATTGAGAGTTTGGGGCCAAAAACGATATTTTGCATGATATTTCAAAAAGCTTGTAGACAGATAACAAAACTTGGTGGATTATTTGGGTATGTGACAAGAACAAGCTGATTAGATTTTGGTTGAGGTCTGGATGCAGATCCAGCTCATCAGTGTATACAAAACGTAAACTGTTCAGCCTGCCAGAGGGATGCACCTACCAAGTGCTGTTCGAGTTTTCACTTTTATCCTTGCCTCGGTCCTCTTGATCTTTAACCCATTAATACTTATCCTCCCTGTCAAAACTACTCATGCTCCCTTCCATGTGCTCTCTGATCGCTGACCCCACTCTGACACACACACACACACACACCCATAGATCACTCTCATCCTATATCAACCCTCACCCTTATCCCTTCTCTATCTTTGGCCCTAATGAAGGGGAAATGCCCAAAAACGTCAGCTTCTTCATGCCTCCTGCAGTGGTTAGTGTACATCAATGAATGTTTTATTTATTTCACCTATAATTGATTCAATACAAGATGCTTGGTTGCCATGTCTGCCCCTCCTCCTCTCTTTTCTCTCTCATTCTATTTTTCTTTTCTCTTCTCTTCTCTTCTCTTCTCTTTTCTTCTCTCCCAACAGACTGATAGATGATATCAAACAAATCGAATAGCTTTTTCTCATTTCACCTCTCTATAACTACCTTACAAATCCTACTCGTATTATGTTGCTTTCCTCCAACGCCCTTGGTGGATTGGGTTCATTTGTAATTAAGATTTAAACGTTGAGATAACTAATATCATAGGTTCTGTAACTGTTAGCATGATCATATGAGAATGGAGACATATTAACACATCGTCCTTTAAATAATATTCAGTATTTTGACGTCAAATTAAATGCCTGGCAATTTTGATTTCTCATCTTATACCCAGTGACAATGATAACTTGAAACTGTTCTTGTGGAACCTTTGAAACAATTACAAAATAATTTTATGTGCAAATAGGGAAGGTGGGAGTATAATTTTCAACAAAATATGATTGTAAATGAAAAAAAAAATGGAAAGGAGGACAGAGGAAGGGAAAATGGAGGTGAGAGGTGGGGGAGAATTACGAAGAAAAGATAATTTTGGGGCATTCTAGGGAGGAAAAGGAGTCGAAAACCTCTCCATAAATTCATACTAAATAGACACATGGTCTTGTATAAGAGATGACATATGAATATCCAGTGCTTGCTGATGAAGGAATTCACAAATGTGGGCCATTGTGGCTATCATGGAGATGCATTTTAACCATGGGGAGTCTTGCATCAGAATATATAAATATTTTTTAATATTACTCCCCAATTTTCCTGAGCTTTTAGTCATTAGAATGCCTGAATGTGATGTTCAAAGCTTATCGAGATTATGACGCTGTGTTGATTGGATGATGTCCCATTTTAAACTGCAAATATCATAAGAACGATTTACAGAATCCCCTTTAAAATTAGTCTCAGCTTGCATGATGGATGATGCATGGCAAATATCCAGCCCCTGTCTGGAATACTAAGTGTCTGAGCAGTAAAATGATGGTAATTTATAATGCCGGTAATTCCAAATGCAGATTAAAGAGGTGGCAGACTAATATTCAAGGTTATATAAGGTTTGGGCATAGCTTGTAAAATGTCTACATTGCATTTCATTTATACTGTCGATCTCTTGAACACATTAATAGAAGAGATTAAACATGACTTGTCTGCTAATGAGCATTGCTCTATATTTTGGGTGGTACTGCCATCTCTTTGTTGAAATGAATATCCTATGTGCAAAAATTTGATAACTGCACAAAATGTTTATTTTTTTCTATTTTTTGATTTATTTGTACTTCTTTGTTTATTATTTCATTATTTTACTTTTCGGAATAAAATATGTCTGTGATACTTTGTGATCAAAGTAAGTTGGCTGAAAATGTGAAGGAAAGTAAAAGTAAATGTATGGCTATATTTGATACCGGCAAATAAAACCTGTTGCTTCGCTGACGGGTCAATAAAGTGGGGGTGGGGGGGAGAGAGAGAGGAATAGAGAGAGAGGAATAGAGAGAGAGGAATAGAGAGAGAGGAATAGAGAGAGAGGAATAGAGAGAGAGGAATAGAGAGAGAGAGGAATAGAGAGAGAGAGAGGAATAGAGAGAGAGAGGAATAGAGAGAGAGAGGAATAGAGAGAGAGAAATAGAGAGAGAGAGAGAGAGAGAGAGAGAGACAGAGAGAGAGAGATAGAGAGAGAGAGAGAGAGAGAGAGAGAGAGAGAGAGAGAGAGAGACACACACGGTGGTAGATACTTCGGGATTCGTTGTACCTTCTGAAACACATACACACAAAAAAAAAAAAAAAAAAAAAAAAAATCACAGCTTGATTCGGGGGGTCTGACCCCTTACTAAAATAAATGTGGATACTTTGAGCCCGCCCTGGGGGAATTCCATTCCACATTCTGAAACCCCATATTAACACACACACACACACACACACACACACACACACACACACACACACACACACACACACACACACACACACACACACACACACACACACACACACACACACACACACACACACACACACACACACACACACAGCCTTTTATTCGTATAAATTATTTGCTCTCTTGTTAGAGGCTAATCTTGCTTAAAAGATCATGAAGGTGGTTTTAGATAACCTTTGGCTATGAATGAGCAAGGTTGCTTCCACTTGCAGGAAATTCAGCTTGTGGGCTTACCTGATGATATTTTGTGAAAGATACTATACATCTTTAATGTCAATATTATGGCGAGGATAGCCAACGTAAAGTCCCATCTGAAGCAAGCCATACTCCATGACCAAACACCCCTTTTGGTACACCAACTATTCAATTTTACAGATTAATCATATCCAGGAATTGAACCAAACATCAGAGCTCAGAGTTGAGTCTGCTTTTCCTGATGTATTTTACAATCCAAGGTTGATGTATAGGAACTAATTAGTGAGTGGTACTCTTAAAACGACAGCATTTGGTCTGTCTGAAAACGATCATCAATAAACGCCCCACACGATCTCTAAATTCAACTCGTTACAACACAAACCCACCTTCCCCCAAATTCCCCAAACATTCCCTTTCAAGATTCACCAACTCATGACCCACAGCTTTTGTAGTCACGAGTCAATACTCACTCCTCCGGCTCCGGCAGCAGTCAGTGGTTCAACCGCTTGCACGAATTCACATGCAAAGGGGAAAATCACAAGTCATCTCCTCACACTTGCAGGGAGGTGGAGGGTGGATGGGGTAATTCAATGCCCATAACCTGACCTTGGGTACCCCAAGCGCAAATGGAAGATTCGATGGAGGTCAGCCAAGCTGTATTTGATTCCACAAGGAATGGATGGACTTTCAGATCCACAGACATTGCCTTAGTGTAGTTACTGTTCAACACTTTCAATCGTTTTGAAAGAGGTTTTCTGGGCTTGTTTGGTGATTTCTTAGATAATGAAAATAGCATTGGTTAATTTATAAAGCAGGAGTGCCTGATTGTCCCTGAACTACTCCTTCAGTTTTTGGGCTATCCCGTCAAACCATCTGTGGAACATTTTGGGGTCCCAGCAGATATCCTCAGGTGGGTGGGAGGTTTCATTAATACCTCAATTCAATTATGATTTTGACTTTCGATCTGGATAAAACCGCTACCAATCCAGAGGTAAACACAATCATGGGGCAGAAACTGGTTTGATAATATCTCAGTATAATTGGGATGTTGAGTTTCGAACCTGACCCACTCTGCTTTTATCCATGCTAAGATGGGTGGGAGGTTTCATTAATACCTCAATACAATTATGATTTCAATTTTCGATCCGTACCAAGTGTTTTGTATCCACCCTTTCTCGCCGACAGATTTGTCTGTATTGGTTTTCACATGAGAACGGCGTCTATATTTGTTAACCTCATGAGTGTTTGCATTTTGTTATGTCAATGGTATAGTATTAATTTGTGATTGTAATGATCCTGTTTGGAATGAAAATAGAGACTGAGTTTAAAGCAGAATGAGGAAATTATGTGAGGGGTTCCACCTGTGACAGTTGCAGATTTGTCATTTGTTGTTTCGCCAGTGTCACATCCAAGAAATATCACCCATCTTACTTCTGTCGGGGTCAGCAGCTGCATTAAGTTGTTTTTGCCCAAGTCCTTCACGAACTAGTTGTCTAGTCCTCTCCCGTGCATGGTGCAGTCACTTCACGAGTTGGTTAATATCAGAGTAACCTGTTTGCATGGTCGGATTGATTAGAGGTGTGTGTATGCTCCCCTTTTATCTGTGGAGCTTGGGTTCAACTCACAACCTAGCTATAAATTATCAACCTGCTGTTTCCCTTGTTGGGCATTGCATGAACATGCACATTCATAATGATATTTGATTTTTGACAGTCATCAACCAACTCCAGGGCTGCACAATGTTTTATGAACAACTCAGCCACTTCAAGCGAGAGTTTTGAATACGATTTGAAGCCAGGCCTTTCCAGCTCAGGTGCAAATTGCGTGCTAATGAAAGATGACCTCTAAAACATTGTGGACTATTTTTAAACATACGTGATAAATAGAATTGACTTGGCTGGCCGTAATATTATTTTAGTTCTCAAATAATCAAAGATGAGCAAAACGAGCAGGTGAAACTGAAACAAAGCAATTAAAATATCATTATTTGAAAAACGAGGGCCTCAACAAGGAAAGGTTGTGAGGGGATGGTGGGTGATAGTGGAGAGGCACAAAATGGTGATGGTATTATTTTTCTTTGCAATCACAAACTGGATATATATATATATATATATATATATATATATATATATACATATATATATATATATATATATATATATATATACATACATATATATATATATATATATATACATACATATATATATATATATATATATATATACATATATATATATATATATATATATATATATATATATATATATATATACATATATATATATATATATATACATACATATATATATATATATATATATATACATACATATATATATACATACATATATATATATATATATATATATATATATATATATATATATATATATATATATATATATATATATATATATATATATATATATACATATGCCTGGTGTTGGCTTAATGGTTAGGGTGGTGGGCTTAGGAACCGAGTATCCTGAGTTCAAATCCCACTCGGCTGTTGAATTAATACCAGGTGGGGTTGACTCTGCCTGTCATCCTTCCGAGGTCGGCAAAATGAGTGCCAGCATGCTGGCATCCTGTGTCGGAGTGGCGACCCGTCCAGGATTGTGCCCAATAGCCAAGGAGACTGCTTCGGCAGCACCAACGCTCTGCACAGAGTATGGTCCCAGTGGATGGATGGATATATATATATATATATATATATATATATATATATATATATATATATATATATATATATATATATATATATATATATATATATATATCATGTCCAAACCATCTCAATCTCGCCTCTCTCACTTTGTCTCCAAACCGTCCTACCTGCGCAGTCCCTCTAATACACTCATTCCTTATCCTGTCCATCCTCGTCACTCCCAACGAGAATCGCAGCATCTTCAACTCTGTCACCTCCAGCTCCGCTTCCTGTCTTTTTGTCAGTGCCACCGCCTCCAAACCATACAACATAGCTGGTCTCACTACCGTCTTATATAATTTCCCCTTAACTCTTGCAGCTACCCTTCTGTCACAAATCACTCCTGCAACTCTTCTCCACCCACTCCATCCTGCCTGCAATCTCTTTTTCACTTCTCTTCCACACTCTCCGTTACTTTGGACAGTTGATCCCAAGTATTTAAACCCATCCACCTTCCCCACCTCAACTCCTTTCAACCGCACCATACCACCACCCTCCCTCTCGTTTACGCACATGTACTCCGTCTTACTCCTACTGACCATCATTCCCCTTCTCTGCAGTGCGTACCTCCACCTCTCGAGGCTCCCTTCAGCCTGCTCCCTACTCTCCCTACAGATCATGTCATTCGCGAACATCGTAGTCCATGGAGACTACAGTTTAATCTCGTCTGTCAACCTGTCCATCACCATTGCAAACAGGAAAGGGCTCAGAGTCGATCCTTGCTGCAATCCCACTTTTACCTTAAACCGGTCTGTCATTCCTCCCGCACACCTCACCGCTGTCACACTGTCCTCATACATATCCTGCACGATCCTCACATACTTCTCCACCACTCCCGACTTCCTCATACAATGCCACAACTCCTCTCTTGGCACCCTATCAAAAGCTTTCTCTAGATCCACAAACAGACAATGTAACGCCTTCTGGCCTTCCCTATACTTTTTCATCAACATTCTCAAAGCAAACATCGCATCAGTGGTGCTCTTTCCTGGCATAAATCCATATTGCTGCTCACAAATCATCACCTCTCCTCTCAACCGAGCTTCCACTACTCTTTCCCACACCTTCATCGTGTGGCTTAACAACTTTATCCCTCTGTAATTTCCACAGCTCTGCACATCACCCTTGTTCTTGAAAAATCGGAACCTGTACACTTAATCTCCAATCCACCGGCATGCTCTCATTTTCCAATATTTTATGAAACAATTTGGTTTACAACCCCACTGCCATCTCTCCGAAGCACTTCCATGCCTCCACTGGTATATCATCTGGGCCAACCGCCTTTCCACTTTTTATCCTCTTCATAGCATTCCTCAATTCATCCTTACTGATCCACCCCACTTCCTGATTCACTATCTCCACCTCTTCCAACCTTCTCTCTCGCTCATTTTGTTCATTCATCAGCTCCTCAAAGTACTCCATCCACCTTCTCAACACACTCTCCTCGCTCGTCAGCAAATTCCCATTTACATCCTTTATCACCCTAACCTGCAGCACATCCTTCCCAGATCGGTCCCTCTGTCTTGCCAATCGGTATAAATCCTTTTCCCCTTCTTTTGTATCCAACTTCTTATACAGCTCGTCATATGCCTTTTTCTTAGCCTTTGCCACCTCTCTTTTTGCTTTTCGACGCCACTCCTTGTACTCCTGCCTACTTTCTTCATCTCTCTGATTATCCCACTTCTTTTTCGCCAACCCCTTCTTCCTTATACTTTCCTGTACATCCTCGTTCCACGACCAAGTCTGCTTCTCTTCCTTCCTCTGTCCAGATGTCACACCAAGTACCTTCCTTGCTATCTCCCTCACCACTTCTGCTGTTGTTGCCCAATCATCCCACCCATCTTTACCACCATCCAACGCCTGTATCGCCGCCTCCCTAAATTCCACGCAACAGTCTTCCTCCTTCAGCTTCCACCATCTGGTCCTTGGTTCAGCCCTCAATTTCTTCCTCAACCTCACCTCCAAAATCATCCTACAGACCACCAATCGATGCTGTCGAGCTACACTCTCCCCTGCCACCACCTTAGTCTCTGATCTCTTTCAGGTTGCATCTCCTGCTTAAAATGTAATCCACCTGTGTGCACTTTCCTCCACTCTTGTACGTCACCCTGTGTTCCTCCTTCTTGAAATACGTGTTTACCACTGCCATTTCCATTCTTTTTGCAAACTCTACCACCATTTCCCTTCCACATTTTTGTTGTTGATACTGTACCTACCCATCACCTCCTCATCCTCTTTATTCCCTTCCCCCAACATGCCCATTGAAATCTGCTCCAATAACCACTCTTTCATGCTTGGATACACTCTCCACCACTTCATCTAACTCACTCCAGAAATCTTCTTTATATTCCATCTCACACCCCATATGTGGGGCATATGCACTGATGACATTCATCATCACCCCTTCAATTTCCAACTTCACACTCATCACTCGGTCAGACACTCTCCTCACCTCCAATACCCTCTTGACATAATCTTCCTTCAGGATTATCCCGACACCATTTCTCCTCCCATCCACACCATGGTAGAACAGTTTGAAACCACCTCCAATGCTCCAAGCCTTACTCCCCATCCACTTGGTCTCTTGTACACACAGTATGTCCACCTTTCTTCTCTCCATCATATCAGCCAATTCTCGCCCTTTGCCAGTCATCGTCCCAACATTGAGAGTTCCAACTCTCACCTGCA
>NC_140961.1:87600622-87630622 GCF_056783735.1 Eptatretus burgeri | reverse complement strand
GTGTCGAATGCATGTCATAATTCGGAAACCGGGAAGTCGGAAGTCATTGTCTTCAATTGACTGTAGCATTATTTTTTTCATTCTATTGCAAATGGCATTGGCCCCATGTCAATCGGCTGAACTTGAAAAATTAACGTTACGAAATCAGGTGATGACGTCATAATTCGGAAACTGGGAAGTCGGAAGTCATTGTCTTCAACTGACTGTAGCATTATTTTTTCATTCTATTGCAAATGGCGTTGGCCCCATGTCAATAGGCTGAACTTGAAAAATGAACGTCACGAAATCAGGTGATGATGTCATAATTCGGAAACCGGAAGTCAGAAGTACAATTATTTTACATTGGGACACTCCCGGGTACATGTTCTGTCAGCATGTGAAGTTTGGTGAGGATCAGTCCAGTACTTTTCGCGTGCATAGGTCACAGAGAAACATACACACAGACAGACACACTTTCATATATATATATATATATGGTTAGGGCAGCGGCTTGGGATCCAAAAGGTCCTGAGTTCAAGCCCCGTTGGGCCACTGAATTAATACAACAGGGGGTTGACTCAGCCTGTCATCCTTCCGAGGTCGGCGAAATGAGTACCAGTGTACTGGGCCGGTGTATACCCTGGTTAAAGTAGGTGTACCATATCCCTGTGTCATAAGAGGCGACGAGGGTTGTGTCAGGAAGGGCATCCGGCGTAAAACATGTGCCAAATCACTATGCGGATCATACGGATGATCTGCTGTGGCGACCCCTAACGGGAGCAGCCGAAAGAAGAAGAAGATATGTATATATATATATATATATATATATATATATATATATATATATATATATATATATATATATATATATATATATATATATATATATATATATATATATATATATATATATATATATATATATATATACACACATACATTCAGTGCCCGAAGGTGCTCGAAGTCAGAACCTTTTGGGTCCCAAGCCGCTGCCCTAATCACTGCACCAACACTAGGGTTAAAATTCTCTTTTTAAGCCTGGTGTTGAATTCACCAGGAATGTAAAAAATGTAAATGTAAAAATGTAAAATGTAAAAAATGTAAAAATGTAAAAAATTCACCAGGAACTCCCACAGTTCTCTTCTTGGAATATCGTGAACTAGTACAGTAGTTCGTTTGCTTGGTTAATTGTCCAATTCTACTCCATCTCCCTGGGTTATCACAGCACTAATTATTGCCTTAGTTTCAGCAGAAACCTTATCATCAAATAGAGCTAGTGGAATTAGTTCCTCACTCAGCTACCATACATATCCGGAGAACTTCTTCACAGCTATTCTCCAAATTTCCTCATTCTCGATTTAATAAGATTCCGGTTTCTTCAAAAATTCCAGGCGTTTGCGGGAGCTCTGACGGCACTAGGAGCAGTAAACCAATATCTAATGTAAATCCCAATCACAAATACAGTTAAATTCCGCATTGCTTTTCCTCTCGTTTAGTTAGTTTGAATTGTTTTCGGAATAGAAAGATTTTGGTTCCATATGTGGCTTTCGCCATCCAGCGGGCTCGGTGCAAAGCCCCAGGAAGCCTGAATCGAATTCCTCTCTCTGGGACGCCACCGAGTGCGATTATTGTGAGTTCCAATAGTTCTTTATACTCATTACGGGGCTGGTAATTTTTCAATTGCTCTTTTGCAAATAATATCGTATCATCAACACTCAGGAATTCTTGCTCAATCTCATCTACAGTCAAAATTTCAAATTTCTCCTGGTCGAAGAATTGCCACTGGCCTTGAAATCTCTTGAACAAGGTGATGTCAGGTCCTGTTGAAGGACCAAGGCAAGTAACTGTGACTGCCTCTAGGACAATTTCGTGCACATTGTGACGACAGACAAAATGCAACATTTGATGTCCCAATTTCTGTTCTAATAGAACACATGCACCGTTCATGTGACCAGTGTTACTACTGGTGGTGTCAAAGCATTGACATTTTACTCGGTCTTCCAATCCCCATTGTTCCAGTGTAGTGTGGATGACGTTAGCCATCGATTCCCCAGTTCCACCTGGAAGTTTTGGTACTCCTCTTAACTGCTGGACTTCGGCTCCTGACACAATAATTGGTAGATGATACACCAGGTCTTTCCCGGTTAAATCTGGAAGTAACTTGCCATCCCAATGCACCATTAGTGGCACTGTGAGTTGGAATTCTGCCTTCAATGATTCAGCAATCTTCTGTCTATGTACTTGTCGCTGTTTTCTGATTGTTGACCTATTGATAGCTAAGTCATTTAGGTCATGGCGCAGACTTTGCGCCGCTGAGGCCAATTTAAATGTAGCTTTGCGGTCACTGACTTTAGCTCGATCAAGTGAAGCTGCCAGGTTTGGTGTTAGAACCGATTTTCGAGCCCTTTTGGACGTGGATGTGGATGTCCTTGGGCGAGGTGATTTCCAGATATCTACATCATCTTCCTCAGTTCCACTGCTTGTTGAGTCCATAAGATCTGCAACACTCTTCGGCACATAGTTTAAGTTCTTTTATCCCTCGATTTTGTATCAAACATTTCTCGTCGTTTTTCTTTCTCTGCTAAATCTGTATCAACTTCACTCATGTATCCTTGTCTCCCGTCCTCCCTTTGAGCAATCAGAAACAAGTTATCCTCTTCTATGATAACACTGAACAACAAGTTTCAAAATTTTTTTTTTACTGGAGATGTGTAAAGTGATTAAGACTAATTTGGGTACGCTGATTTCAAAAATCATAACCGTTTTGCTGTATCACGTCAGGATTTTCAGGAACAGAAATATTCCCATTGCCTAGAAGTCAGGATTTCAATGAAATTTACATATGTCTTTAACATGTCTATTTCGTACAATTGTTGTTAACTTGTGTTATATTTCTTTCTTTCAGTTAAAGATGAGTAGGCGTTCCTGTACCAATCATCCTGACAACTTCTGTTATGTCTGTGGTCGGTATACCAAAAAAGATCAACAGCGAAGTATATCTACAGCAGTGAAAATGAAGGCCGCCTACTTTCACTACTTCGGATGTAAGGTGGGGGACCAAGAACAGAGCTGGGCACCACACATCTGCTGCACAAGCTGTCACACAACCTTGACTCAGTGGTTGGTGGGCAAGCGCGCGAGCATGCCATTTGCGGTGCCCATGATATGGCGTGAGCCGCAGAATCATCATGATGATTGTTATTTCTGCTGCACAAGCATCGCCGGCTTCAACAAGAAGAATAAAGGTCACATCAAGTACGCTGACTGCGTCTCTGCTCGTAAACCTGTGCCTCATGATGACGAGAACCCGGTTCCAACACCTCCAGCTGATCAGAACATAGCTGTAAGCAGTGGTGAAGAGGATGGTGATGATGAACCTTTTGAACCCGACACTCAAGAATCACACCTTCTGAACCAGGGAGACTTAAATGATCTTGTAAGAGATCTCTCGCTGTCAAAGGCGAAGGCAGAGCTGCTTGGATCAAGGCTGCAGCAGTGGAATCTACTTGAACCTAACACCAAGATATCCTTGTTCAGAGCACGTCACAGAGACATGGCTGAGTTCTTTGAGATGGAAGACACGATGACATTCTGCAGTGACATCAACGGTCTGTTGAAAGAACTTGGGTGTGATCACGATCCTGCAGACTGGCGCCTCTTCATCGACTCGGGGAAGAACAGCTTGAAGGCTGTTTTGCTCCACAATGGCAACGAGAAACCATCAGTCCCACTGGCTCACGCGTTCGGCATGACAGAGACCTATGAGACTCTGCGGCAGCTGCTTGATTCCATCAAGTACAATGACTTCAACTGGCACATCTGCGGAGACTTGAAAGTGGTGGCGCTGTTGTTAGGGCTGCAGTCAGGGTAGACGAAATACATGTGCTTCCTTTGTCTCTGGGATAGCAGAGACGACAAGAATCACTGGACGAAGAAAGATTGGGAAGAGTGAAAAGAGCATGTACCTGGTCGACACAACGTGAAGCATGTCGCCCTTGTCGATCCAGCCAAGGTTTTCCTTCCACCACTCCACATAAAGCTCGGCTTGATGAAAAGTTTTGTACGGGCAATGGATCAGAATGGGCGTGGGTTTTTATACCTCAAGGAAAAGTTTGGCAACACCTTGTCGGAGGCCAAGATCAAGGCTGGTGTCTTTGTTGGACCGCAAATCCGACAGATTATGAAGGACGAAACTTTTCCGACAACTCTAAACCCCAAAGAGCTGGCAGCGTGGAGGAGCTTCAAAGCTGTGACGGACAACTTCTTGGGGAACGAGCGCGCGGACAACTATGAAGAAATAGTGCAGCAGCTGCTGGAGTCCTTCAGGAAACTTGGCTCCAGGATGTCCCTGAAAATCCATTTCCTACACCAGCACCTGAACTTCTTCCCTGACAACTTGGGAGCAGTCTCGGACGAGCACGGCGAGCGATTCCACCAAGAGATTTCACTCATGGAGACGCGTTACCAAGGGCGGCACAACCTGAACATGATGGGCGATTTCTGCTGGTTCCTGCATCGTGAAACTGACACAGAGCAGCACAAACGCAAAGCCAAATGCCTAAAGCATTTTTAATTACATTCTAGTGGAGTTTTTCTGTAATTTCTATGATTTTGAAGCATTCATGATGAAATAAATGAATAAATGAATTTTTGTAAATTTCATTGAAATCCTGACTTCTAGGCAATGGGAATATTTCTGTTACTGAAAATCCTGACGTGATACAGCAAAACGGTTATGATTTTTGAAATCAGCGTACCCAAATTAGTCTAAATCACTTTACAGATCTCCAGTAAAAATTTTTTGTTGTTCAGTGTAATCATATCAAAAACATTTTGGTGTGCTATGTCCATCAAATCATCCAGGTCTTCAGAGAACTTTTTTTCCTTGTCTATGTGAGTTTGTGACATTTTAGTTTTATTGGTCTTGCTTTTATGAAGTTTCTGCCCTGTCAGCAAATAAGTCCTTGATTTTCTTTATCACATGATAAGTCTGTCTATATGGAATTGTCACTCTGTCCCAGAATTTTATCAATTGCTCAGTCACTAATTTTGCACTTTCCTTGATTGTTTTCTTCTCTGTCAGATGAAAATAGAAAAACACTTGAAGGACTTCACGTTTCGGTGGCAATTTACATCCACTTAGCTCTGGAGCACGGTCTTCGACCAGCCACACTGGTGTATCCTTACTTCTCAGATCCATATTCGCGAATGAGACTATTGTTCACCAGGTGATCAGTCTGGAAGACAATACACCAAAATAACCAAATTAGTACATACCTGTGACCATATAAGGAAGTGGTGGGCAAGGCCCATTGGGACCAATATCGTGCACATGCCATCTTACCTATGACAGTCAATAAAAATAATGAATTCAAGATGGACTGCCATATTCAGTGGTTCCAGAACATTTTAAAACAGGGGTATTTAAAACCACAAAATTCCGAAATTTCAATGTCCGTTAGCGACCCCTAAACATAGTTTGATTTGGCTGAAACTTCACCAGTGGTGTTTTCTCATCAAAAGGAAAAGAAATGGGGGTGAGACTTGCAACTTTCAAAGCGAGACGCGGCTCGAAGAGAGCTCGGCGTTCTTCTTCTTCTTCTTCTTGTGAAGACAAAACCTTTAGAACTCGGTTCTTTGATATACAGGATCCGGATCTCCTTAAATACTACTAGACACCTGTACACATCCTCACATTGAGGGTGCCTTTTGAGAGCGTCTATCATGAACTTTTAAATATATTCGGACATTTGCTTTAAAGTTTTGAAAAGTTCACCTTACTATTTAAAGATTATTTCGTAAATACACGATTTTCTCGTCATGAACAACGATCGTCCAGGGCGGGTCTTGCTATTGGCTCCATCAAGGCACGTGACGAAATATCGGAAGTTGTTGTTGTATGTATGTATGTATATATATATATATATATAGATATATATCTCAGTGGTTAAGGTGGTGGCTTGGGATCCTTGGGGTCCTGAGTTCAAGCCCCGCTGGCTGCTCAGGTAGCATCAGGGGGGTTGACTCAGCCTGTCATCCTTCCGAAGCTCGGCAAAATGAGCACCAGTATACTGGTAATTATCCCTGCAGAGTCGAAGGTGACAAAAGGGTTGGCGTCAGGAAGGGCATCCGGCCGTAAAAACATTCCCAAAAGAAAGGGTACCATGATTGGAGCCTGCAAAAATCTGACCCCTGCTCAGGGATAAAGGATTTCAAATGGTGTGATGATTATATATATATATATATATATATATATATATATATATATATATATATATATATATATATATATACTCGTACACATATGCACGCGCACGCACATACATAAAAACGACAAACACAAAGATATACGTTTAAACGGAGTTATTTGAATGAGGAATTCATTTGGGAAATTAGCAACATTCAATCATGTACACTAATAAACGGCAATGTGTTTGTGTCACTGTGTGTGTGTTTCGTCCATAACTCCAAAACCATAAAACCTCGCAGCCTGAGACTTTGCATGCATACGAATAAAACTCCATGGAAGTGCAAGAGTGAAAATTGTGTGTTTGGGTTAATTCAAACACCCCTTTTGAAGATAATTAAAGGCCCTATTAAAATATATCCTTCATCATACGATCCTCGGCCGCCTCACTCTCTGGGTCTTAATGCGTATCTTGGGTAACCTCACTGGGGTCTGAACCCGCCATGTTTTTTAGCCTGCTCAACAATACCTTGACTTGGAACAGGCCGCAATGATTTCTTCATGACCGGTTTATCATAGCGACACAATTTGGACATATTTGACATTTCAGGCATCTCCAGGAGGTGTATGTTTCATATGACGGTTCGGTGATTGCCACTGGCTCGCTGAAAATTTTAAGTTTAATTTTCCACGAAGTTTCCCCTTTTTGTACGTTCTTCCATTATACAACCTGTCACTTCAACATCGATACATATCACGTACACATGTCACATCAACCAAGCTGTGCGATGGCGGGCGGTCTTTCGAGTGGTGCCTCGCCGGCTGAAAATGTTGTGCAATTTCATTTTTAGACGACATCGCTTTATTTAAATTTTTGTGCAATGTGTTCTCATCATCTACCCATCACGTCGACATTCATATATTCAAAAATTAAAAATTATTAATAATAATAATAATAATAATAATAATAATAATAATAATAAAACCTCCATCGACCTCATGTTTGGAGTTCCTTCATGTCAGTTTGAGTTGTGAAAAGTGTGTGCCGACATTTTGTGGTCTCTTTGGATTGTCACAACTTTGAATTACATTTTGTTATTTGTTCGCGGTTGATTTCCATATTTAAAGAATTGTATTTGAAAGGTAAGCCTTTGTGGTTCTTTTTGTGTGCTTTGTCCATTCAGAACTTCGAAGGGAACTTGTAAGAGGCTGGGGTTGCCCTCACCCGGTGATTTAACAAGCTCAGCGGGAAACCAACCAATACCTTTTAAATGATCTGCACGATAACCGGCGGTCCCTGGGGTGGTGCCTTGCCAGAGTAGCTGGGGTCTGAACTCGCTATGTTTTTTTGGCCTTCTCAACCTTATCTTAATTTGAAACAGGCCGTAATAATTTCTTGATGATAAAGTTTTTTTTGCACTTTCCTCACTTATATTGAATGCCTGTTAATCATAGCTACAAATCGCTGTATATATCGTATTTTTAAGTATGAAAACTTTTCAAATTAGAAGCTTGGAGCGATTTCATGGATTATATGAGACAATGTTCCACGATCTACTCTCACAGACAATTTAAAGTATATCATCCAAATATTATTTTGCTTTTTTGGATCGGATATCGTCCGGACTGAAGAAGTGTTGAAGTCTGTTGTGAAATCTGATAATTGAAAGAAATAATGAGTTTTATAACTGGTACGACCTAGCCCTGAGGTAGAGGGCTCAGGGTACAGCCTATTGCTCTGGTGGTCCTCATTGACGTGCTGGGGAGGTCCTCATTGACGTGCTCGGGAGGTCCTCATTGACGTGCTCGGGAGGTCCTCATTGACGTGCTCGGGAGGTCCTCATTGACGTGCTCGGGAGGTCCTCATTGACGTGCTCGGGAGGTCCTCATTGACGTGCTCGGGAGGTCCTCATTGACGTGCTCGGGAGGTCCTCATTGACGTGCTCTGGAGGTCCTCATTGACGTGCTCGGGAGACCAATACGTTCCCTAAGCACGGTCGCGCTGGACAAGCAGTCAAATGTGACCGAGCTAAGTTACCATCCAAATGTTGATGCAAATTTACACCCCCACTCTTCAACACAAAACATCATCTGCAAATGTATGCAAATCCAGCAATGCAATGCAAATTCAAAACAGTGGAATGAGTGCAAATCCTTTACTCAGGAGAAGGAAAACAAAGGGTATACCACCAAACAATGGATAAGTCATATTGATAAGAAATTCCACTGATATGCAGTGGTAACAATCAAGTAATTAAAGGACAGAAAGGTGCCAAGACAATACGGCCAAGACAATTAAACGGCACACCAGATATCCCTCGCCAAATGTCCCTATTTCATCCCAAGTAAGGGGATGGGTCAAGCAAAATAACAAAATAATATTTGCCAGGATATTAAAATAAAAGGGAAAAAGAAAGATAATGTGAAGAGAGAAAGCGAGGAGAACAGAATTCGAGCCCACTTTTGGATGGCTCAATGCGGTCTCGTCTCAGGCTCAACCGAAGACCCCCCCCCCAAGGATGGCGCCTCACCACCTTCACCACCTCACCTCACAAACTCACCACCATGTATCCCTACCCTTCACGACCCCAATCGATCCGGGCAATTTTTCCAACTCTTCCAACACCAGGCCACAGCGCCTTGCCTCCGGGTCACCAAGACTATTCATGCCGGCCGTACGTGCCTCAGCCTCATCTCTTATTGTCCTCCAATACCAAGTGCACCAGGCCACAGCAGGCTTTGTTGCTCACCAGCTCCACACCTGTCCCCTACATACAGACAAGGCCTCCAACGGACCCTCCTTGGAAGTAATCCACAGAGCTTCTTCAAGGGCTCCACCCAGCCTCGTTCCCTGTTGGAAACAAAAGGGTCACTCCTCTCGGCTAGCCTTTACGCCGGCCTCATACACTCTTATTCCTTTTTCTTCACTCAAAATCCACAAATCTCAAAATCCAGTTCTGCCATATCAAATAATGTGGAGGCCTCGAAGGGGGGATAGAAGGGAGAAGAGGAAGGAAAGTCTTGTGAAAGAAGAATCAAAATAAAACGATGAAAATGAGGAAAAAGAAAAAGGACCTTTTTAAGAACCACAGCATCCATGGCAAAACGATTGCAATACACCCCAAAAGTGTCAACGTTATTGCACAAACTTTACAGAATATTAATGAATGTTCTCGAACAAAATAAACTCTGTAAACATAACATAACTAACCGATACACCAATTTACTTTAACCAAGCAAGGCTCTGTTCCTTCCTCCGTACATAAACTAGAAAATGTGTAATTTTAAAGCATTAAACTGATCTTTTTCAACAGTTTGGAGAATTATATTGAATGAACAAATTAACCAGCTCATTGACCTATATGATGTAATGCATTCACTGCAAGACCTTATGCCATGTCCCCCAGATGGACTGCCGATCCAGAGCATCTGCCAGATCGGTGTATATATTTTCGGATGTTTCGCGATGTGCTCCACAGAGAATCAAAGCAAATCTGGTTAAAAAAATCACGTTTCAAATAAAAACGTTATCACGTTTGTGCGGACCACGAAAGATGTACTGCGTGATGTGTGCACGGATGAGCAGGCAAAATGGCGGATTTTCTGCAATGTTTATTTCACAGGCAATTGAACTTTCCGATATTTCCAGAGTTGTTCTGCATTAAGCTACAACTCTTTTGTGGACAAAGTCATTTTGTTTCATTAATTAATTTTATTTCATTAACTGCTGTGTGTGCAGTTAAGCTGGACTTTAAACTTAAAGGGATCCTTGATGCTATGCCATTCTGAGTGAATCCTTCACTCTTTGAGGATGCTTTTGCTGTGCCACGTCATTCAGAGTGAGTGGTATGTGCTTTGACACCATGAGCGAGTGGTTCGTGTGCCACCACCCTGAGCAAGTGGTTCCTGTTCCGTCAGCCTGAGCGAGTGGTTCGTGCTCCGGCACCTTGAGCGAGTGGCTCGTGCTCCGTCACCCTGAGTGAATGGTCCGTGCTCTGTCACCCTGAGCGTGTGGTCCATACTCCGTCACACTAAGTGATTGGTTCATGCACTGCCACCCTGAGCGAGTGGTTCATGCTTGATCAACCTGAGTGAGTGGTTCATGCTCCATCACCCTGAGCGAGTGGTTCATGCTCCGTCAGCCTGAGTGAGTGGTTCGTGCTCCGTCACCCTGAGCGAATGGTTCGTGCTCCGTCACCCTGAGCGAATGGTTCGTGCTCAGTCACCCTGAGCGAATGGTTGATGCTCTGTTACCCTGAACGAATGGTTGGTGCTCCATCAGCCTAAGAGAATGGTTGGTCTTCGTCACCCTGAGCGAATGGTTCGTGCTCCGTCTCCCGGTGTGAATGGTTTGTGCTCCGTCACCCTGAGTGAATGATTCGTGCTCCTTCACCCTGAGCAAATGGTTTGTGCTCCGTCACCCTGAGCGAATGGTTCGTGCTCCGTCACCCTGAGCGAGTGGTTCGTGCTCCTTCAACCTGAGTGAGTGGTCTGTGCTCCGTCACACTGAGCGAGTGGTTCGTGCACCCTCACCCTGAGTGAGTGGTTCGTGCTCCATCACGCTGAGCGAGTGGTTCATGCTCCGTCATCCTGAGTGAGAGGTGCGTGCTCCATCACCTTGTGCAAATGGTTCGTGCTCCATCACCCTGAGTGAATGGTTTATGCTCCATCACCCTGAGCGAGTGGTTCATGCTCCGTCACCCTAAGCGAGTGGTTCGTGCTCTGTCACTCTGAGTGAGTAGTTCGTGCTCCGTCACCCTGAGTGAGTGGTCCGTGCACTGCCAGCCTGAGTGAATGGCTTGTGCTCCCTCACACTGAGTGAGTGTTTCGTGCTCCCTCACACGGAGCGAGTGGTTCAAGCACTGCCACCCTGAGCCAATGCTTCGTGCTCCATTACCTTGAATGAGTTGTTCATGCTCCCTCACACTGAGTGAGTGTTTCGTGCTCTGTCACCCTGAGCGAATGGTTCCTGCTCCGTCACACAGAGGGAGTGGTCCATACTCCATCACACTGAGCGAGTGGTTCATGTGCCTTCACACTGAGCGAGTGGTTCATGTGCCTTCACCCTGAGCGAGTGGTTCATGCTCCATCACCCTGAGTAAGTGGTTCATGCTCCATCACCCTGAGCGAGTGGCTCGTGCTCCGTCACGCTGAGTGAATGGTCCGTGCTCTGTCACCCTGAGCGTGTGGTCCATGCTCCGTCACACTAAGTGATTGGTTCATGCACTGCCACCCTGAGCGAGTGGTTCATGCTCGATCAACCTGAGTGAGTGGTTCGTGCTCCATCACCCTGAGCGAGTGGTTCATGCTCCTTCAGCCTGAGTGAGTGGTTCGTGCTCCGTCACCCTGAGCGAATGGTTCATGCTCCGTCACCCTGAGCGAATGGTTGGTGCTTCATCAGCCTAAGAGAATGGTTGGTCTTCGTCACCCTGAGCGAATGGTTCGTGCTCCGTCTCCCAGTGTGAATGGTTTGTGCTCCGTCTCCCTGAGCGAATGGTTCGTGCTCCTTCACCCTGACCGAATGATTTGTGCTCCGACACCCTGAGCAAATGGTTCGTGCTCCATCACCCTGAGCGAGTGGTTCGTGCTCCTTCAACCTGAGCAAGTGGTCTGTGCTCCGTCACACTGAGCGAGTGGTTCGTGCGCCCTCACCCTGAGCGAGTGGATCGTGCTCCATCACTCTGAGTGAGTGGTTCATGCTTCGTCACCCTGAGCGAGTGGTTTATGCTCCATCACCCTGAGCGAGTGGTTCATGCTCCGTCACCCTAAGCGAGTGGTTCGTGCTCTGTCACCCTGAGTGATTAGTTCGTGCTCCGTCACCCTGAGTGAGTGGTCTGTGCACTGCCAGCCTGAGTGAGTGGCTTGTGCTCCGTCACACTGAGTGAGTGTTTCGTGCTCCCTCACACGGAGCGAGTGGTTCAAGCACTGCCACCCTGAGCCAATGCTTCATGCTCCATCACCCTGAATGAGTGGTTCATGCTCCCTCACACTGAGTGAGTGGTTCATGCTCCATCACCCTGAGTAAGTGGTTCATACTCCATCACCCTGAGCGATTGGCTCGTGCTCCATCACCCTGAGTGAATGGTTTGTGTGCCATCACCCTGAGTGAGTGGTTCGTTCTCCATCACCCTGCGCAAGTGATTCGTGCTCTGTCACCCTGAGCGAATGGTTCGTGCAGTGTTACCCTTAGCAAATGCTTCATGCTCCGTCACCCTGAGCAAATGGTTGGTGCTCCATCACCCTGAGCGAATGGTTGGTGCTCCGTCACCCTGAGCGAATGGTTGCTGCTCAGTCACCCTCAGCGAATGGTTGGTCTCCGTCACCCTGAGCGAATGGTTGGTGCTCCCTCACCCTGAGCGAATGATTGGTGCTCCGTCACCCTTAGCGAATGGTTGGTGCTCTGTCACCCTGAGTGAATGGTTCGTACTCTGTCACCCTGAGTGAATGGTTCGTGCTCCGTCACCCTGAGCGAATGGTTCATGCTCCGTCACCCTGAGTGACTGGTTCGTGTTCCTTCACCCTGAGCGAGTGGTCCATGCACAGTCACCCTGAGCGAGTGGTTTGTGCTCCGTCACCCTGAGTGAGTGGTTCGTGCTCTGTCACCCTGACCTGGCACCTTCTCGATCGGCGATGCTTAATTTGCTCTGCTCGATCGCTCCAGACGTGCAATCTGCCCTGCTCATTCTGCTGTCTCCGAAGCCCCCTCCCTAAGTTCATTGCACCTTTGATCTTCCTCTTTTTTATCACCCTCCCTGTGCTCTACCCCCAAGCGTTTCCTCCTTCCCTCCAAACCAGGAAGGCATGGCATTTTATATTTTGGGTCTGACTTGGAATATAAAAACATAGGGAAAAATCACAGAGGGTAATCACGGACAGATTAACTTATTTTTACTCCCGAAACCAATGTTTCTCAACCTTTTTTGTCCCACGCCCCGTTTTTATTTTCAAAATAATCGTACGCCACAGAATGATTGGAGACACTACAGTATATACTACATATGTATTCAAAAGGCAAAGCTATGAAAGCAATCATATATTGATTCATTAATTCTCAATCCTCATTCCCCACCAAAATATTGCCACGCCCCACCGGTGGGGCATGTGCCCCACCTTGAGAAACACTGCACTAAACTAATTAACACTGCACCACCCCTCGTGTGGTGACATGTAAAACTGAAGCTGACAGATTCCCTGACTTATTTACATTGAGGTCCTTCTACCCTTCCACGGACCATGCTACACTATACAATCCTATATATTCTATTAAATTAGTTCATCTACCCCCATTATCAAAGCTAGGTATATATATATATATATATATATATATATATATATATATATATATATATATATATATATATATATATATATATATATACATATATATATATATATATACATATATATACATATATATATATATATATATATATATATATATATATATATATATATATATATATATATATATATATATATATATATACATATATATATATATATATACATACATACATACATACATATATATATATATATATATATTTATTTTTATATATATATATATATATATATATATATATATATATATATATATATATATATATATATATGAGCCTGGTGTGTTGGCGCAGTGATTAGGGCAGCGTCTTGGGATCCAAAAGGTCCTGAGTTCAAGCCCCGTTGGGCCGCTGAATTAATACACCAGGGGGTTGACTCAGCCTGTCACCCTTCCGAGGTTGGCGAAATGAGTACCAGTATACTGGGCCGGTGTATACCCCGGTTAAAATAGGTGTACCATATCCCTGTGTCGTAAGAGGCGACCAGGGTTGTGTCAGGAAGGGTATCCAGCGTAAAACATGTGCCAAATCACTATGCGGATCATACGGATGATCCGCTGTGGAAAGCCCTAACGGGAGCAGCCGAAAATAGAAGAAGAAGATATATATGTATATATATATATATATATATATATATATATATATATATATATATATATATATATATATATATATATATGAGGTGTGTTCAAAAAGTATCCAACCTTAATTTTTTGTGCGTAAACAAATGAAGCTAGGGAGGCGTGGTTTGGTGCACGTGTGTAGGCGATCATAATTCATATGAGTAAATTTTTCCTGCCTTCAGAAGCTGTCAGTCGCCGACAGACCGCCGATGAGTGAGGAAGTGTAAGTGAGCGCCGTCGGATTTTCATTTTTGCAAAATGACGGAAAAACTTGAACAACGCTACTGCATCAAATTTTGTGTAAAGCTTAGCGATTCGCAAGTGGAAACGATCCGCAAGATTCAACAGGCCTTCACGAATGAAGCAATGGGCACTACACAGATAAAAGAGTGGTACAACCGCTTCAAAGATGGTCGCACATCAGTGGAAAGTGAAGCACGTTCTGGTGGGCCCTCAACATCTCGAAATGAGATCGTCATTGACCAAGTGAGGAACCTGCTGATGCAGGAACGTCGAATCACGATCACAGAACTTGTAGACGAGGCGGGCGTCAGCATTGGATCCGTTCATTCCATTGTGACTGAGGATTTGGGCTAAAGGAGAATCTCGGCGTCATTCGTGCCAAAACTGCTAACAATCGAGCAGAAGCAACTCCATTTGAAGATCGCACAGGACATGCTGGAGACTGTGAACAGCGATCCCATCTTCTTCAACACAGTGATCACTGGCGATGAGACCACAGTGATCCGTCATTTTGTCAAAAACGAAAATCCGACGGCGCTCACTTACACTTCCTCACTCATCTTCGGTCTGTCGGCGACTGACAGCTTATGCAGGCGGTAAAATATTCATGCATACGAATTAGGATCGCCTTCATTCGTGCACCAAACCACGCCTCCCTAGCTTCATTTGTTTACGCACGAAAAATTTTGGTTGGATACTTTTTGAACACACGTCGTATATGTGTGTACGTATATATATATATACATATATACACACACACACACACACACACACGTAAATATACTCGCATATATATATTTTGGCCTGTCTGTTTGTTTGTCTGTCATGTCATAACTGGAGAATGGATAAACAGATTTCAATAAATCAAACTACATTGGATTCACGGATCTCCCAGGAAGGTTTGTGATGAAAAAAAATTTATGATTTTTTTTTAATGGGTCCATGGGTACATGTGGTGAGACTGAAAATGCCAACTTGTGACACTGGTTATTCCTGCACTCAGAGTCCCTTTTCTTCTTGCCCTATTCATTAGCCATCACAGAAATGATTGATATTTGAGTCAGCAAAGCGACAGGTCTTATATTATTGTCTAATATATAAAGCTCTTTCTCATCATTCACTCGCTCACTTACTCACTCAATTATATAAATGTTTCGTACCTAATAGATGGTGTAGAAAATTGACTGTAGCTGTAAAATTTTCAATAAATAGTTCATTATATACACTCATTCTTGATTTGCTTGATATATTTAGCTGTTTGCAGAATGCAAGCACAATGTGCATTTAAAACAGTCAAAGGAGACTGAACTTTACATATTCAAAAAAGGAAGCAATTACAAGTGATTTCTACAGTATGTCTGTGTCTGATCAATGAGGTGCATAAGTATTGATACGTTTTAAATATTGCTAATGACTAAGTAATAGTTGTAATGATAGCACACTTTAAATATTTCACATTTAATTGTATTGCATGTAAGATCACATGACTTGCCAATTTTTTGGTTATTATTTGATGAAGTTAATGATGAATTAGCAACATTTTTAGTTTGTCTTTTAGCTTTCATATCATTGTAACCGAGTGATCTTAAATATAAATCTCTCTCACAATTCACATCATCAAGTATATAAAAACTTTATATTTCGTACGTCTGCACATTTGGATGCACCCGAGTCATTTGTTGTCATGTGCAACTATGTCCCACTGGTATATTATATGTCTTATTCCAATGAGTTTATGAACGCCGCTCATGTACAATTTTAGTTTTACATGAAACCCCACTCGTGTCAAATCAGAATTATTTAAGCATAATTTACCAGGTGTGTTTTGAAACGGTGCACAATGATCCGAAGAAGGACAAGCATAACTGATACAATGGTGTACACTTGGTCCACAGCAGCCATTTCACAATTTGACCTGTTTGCAAATACAGGAACCTTTTGGGTTATAAAAGTGCTCTGGAAGCTCCAAAAAGATTAGATTTTGTGCTGGCAAAGAGAAATTAACCATTACTTACTATCTCGTCTGCCATCATCACATCCCGCAGGATATTACACATCTGCACTCTGACCTAATCCCACACAGCACAAAAAGTAGTCAGCAATCAGAAGAGAATCTGGACCTTTTAATCATGGCACATGCAACCAATAAACAATTTGTGGGCAATCCTGTATCACCCAAAGATCCAATTTTGTGCACATGTTGACAAAACGTCACACACATATTAACCAATGAAGCATAATTATCTCTCAAAGCGAAAGGGTGGGAGAATTATGAGGAATATAAATATTTTTTAGTTGAGTGGAGGAATGGTGGAGGAGGGGTTGGCAGGAGAGATGTTGGAATTTTGAAGTAAAAAAGTGGAGAATGCTAATAAAAGAAATAGGCGACAGATCTCTAAATTAAATAATTTTAGTGCTGTTGTGTTGCAGTTGTACAAACAAATTTTATTGCTGTTGTAAAAAAGAAAAGGAGGAAACATTCAAACCTGTATATGGCAACACATGTCATTCAGAGCACCCGATGATATCGAAAAATCCATTCACAACAACCAGCCTAACAACGTATTTCACATTTGGTGCAGTGCATTTCAGGAACCACTACCAATACAGATAAAGATGACAAAATGGTTGATAGTGTCTAATATGGATATGCATTTTAATGCAATACATTTGGGAACTATAAAGACAGAGTATTCTGAAACATCATGGGAATATTCATGAAAAATAGCCCGATCTCTTCTTCAGTGTTGGAAAAAAACACATTTACCCTCAACAACTTGTGAGGTAGTATTTGCCAAGCTTAATACATCGAGCTTCAAATAAAATAAATCATGAAAAATAATAACAAATCAAATGCATATACATGACTCAGAGCATTTTGCATTAGAAGACAAGTTTATGACATTTCATTTCTACAACAGTGATGATCATGGAAGAGCAAGGCTGAACTGACAGTGGGGTATCAGCCAGCAGGGCACAAGTTGGACAGACTCAGCAAAGGAATGAACAAAACGAAAAAACAGAGAGATTGAGAAACAGTGAAGGGGAGGAAAAACTCAAATCTGCAAGTAAGAGGGTTTGGCTAGGAAAGATTCATGTTGGTAATAAAGATCATGGGTCAGGGTGGGGAATGACATGAGGTTGTGGTGCACTCTCTGATTGAAGCTATGGAGGAAATAGTGGGAAATTATGGCCTTTCGAAGTTGGTTCCAGAGATGGGAGAATTGAGATATAAAGGAGTTGAGGTGCTTAGTCAGCCTGCATTTTGGAAGTTTAAGCAGGAGGAACTGAAGTAGTATTTGCTTCTATAGAGATGCTGGGTATGGGCAACAATCTGTGAGAGTAGAGGGAGCAATAGCTGAAAAGTGGTGGCAAAAAACAGACTTCCGACCTGCCTTTGATGTGAAAGCAACATAACTTGTGCTTTGATCTTATCACAGGAAATTCCAATAACGTTGAGCCTTCGATTCCATAGAATCCAGGAGAGAAAGATATAATGTTGATGCACCAGCATAAAGGGGAGAGCAATACTATTGAAAAAGTCAATGTGGACTGTGATTCGCTCTGTTTTCCCAAGGAAACATTTGGGTTTATGGAGAATTCCTAGTCTGTGGCTGGCTTTAGAGGTTGTGGCTGGCTTTGCTATGTGGTTGGCTCAGGAGAGGTCATGGCTGCGGGTGAGGTCTCGCCATTGAAGAGACTGAAACGCGATCATCCAGTGGCTGACAATGAAAATAGATAGATGGGTTTGATGATCGTTCCAGAGTGACAGGGTGAGGCAATGAGATTTTCAAGGATTGAAGAACCTGTTTCATTTATCAGACCAGCATCTAATCAATTCCAGATCAGCAGAGAGACACAGCTGCATTGTGATTAAAGGCCCAGTCACACCTTGATGTTTTAGCCAGCTTATGCCGATTTTTTGAAAACTTGTGTAAAACGCTGATACACGTCGAATACGTTATGGGTAAATTTTGATAACATTGAGAGCACGCTGAAAAACACTGCCATACGTCGTAGTACGCTAGCTTTAAATGTTGTACTTTTCGGTTGTCCTCAAATTTTCCATGCTTGAAATTTTGAGACTTATGCTAGCGTATGACTCACAAGTTCCGCATAACGCTGGCCATAAGTTGTAGGCACGTTACGCGATCGTTGACACATGTCAACACACGTTACTTGTAAGTTACTCATAAGCCGAAACACGTCGAGGTAATGTTTAGTGTACCCGAAACTTATTTCTAACCTATGAGTAACCTGTTGTACGCATGATATGCGAACGTTGGCACACGTCGACAAAAGTTACTTGTAAGGTACTCATAAGATAAAACACGTCAATGTAATGGTTAGCCTCAGTGTTCCAGACTCCCTGGTTTTTTTTTCTTCGGTATGACGGTGATGTTGACACTTCGATTTGTAGTGCGGTTATAATATAATATAATTAAAAGGCTGCCGCTCAACGATTTAAATCATAACCGCACTAGAAATCACAGTGTCAACATCACCGCCATACCGAAGAGAAAAAAACAAAACAAAACAGGGAGTCTGGAACACTGACGCTAACCATTACATTGAGTGTTTCGACTTATGAGCACCTTACAAGTAACTTTTGTTGATGTGTGCCAACGATCGCATATCATGCGTACAACTTATTCCCATCGCATGAGGAACGTGAAGCATACGGCAAGTACGTCATAAAATGTTTAACACGTTTAAAAGTACAAGACGTACTGCACTTACAACGACATATGATAGCGTACTTTCATGTTCTATTCACGTATACCAAACTTACCCATACTGTATTCGACGTGCGCCAGCGTTTTAGACACATTTTTCAGAGGTCGGCATACGCTGGCAAGATCGCCAAGGTGTGACTGAAATGTTGACACTTCCATTTCTCCGGCAGTTATGATTTGAATCGTTGTGCGGCAGCCTTTTAATAGGCTACGCCACGTGATTGTCGGCGATACGTGCAGCGCGCTATGCATAAGTTAGACTATTGTTGGGCATTGGTTGTGAACGCCGACAACAGGCTAAGCATTCGTTGGTATAAGTTATCTATAAGACAACGAAACGTTCTGTGTCTGTTACTAATATGTTATGCATACGACCAACCCGTTATGAATACGTCCGAATCTTAAAAAAAAAAACATCAAAAGTTCAACGTAAGCCAGCGTTTTACATACATTTTGATACGTTGCCATTGCTGGCTAAAACGTAAAGGTGTGACTGACCTTTACATTGGGATGGGGGTAGTGTTTAACACAATGTTGAGTCATCTGCAAAAAAAGGAAGAGAGGATTTTCCAGAGCAGCAGAGTTCAATTATGTGGAAGAGAATCAAGAATGGGCTCAAAACACTTCTTGATGGAACTCCAGCCTCCACTGTAAAAAGTGAGGAGAGGGTCTTATTGAAAGCAACATCTTAAATGTGTGAGTGAAAGCAGCCTTGGGTGCCACAGATAGAGCTTCGAAAACAAAGCAGGTTACCAGACTGTCGAATGCCTGAGATATGTCGAAGGAGATGGTTCTGACCTCTGGATTGAGATGTAGGACATCAGTCATTGCAGAGAGAGGCAGCAGCATGTGCCGAGTTGAGTAGTCGGGACAGATCCCAAACTGATTCTCAGAAATCAGGCTGTTTGAAAACATGAATGACTTGACATGACCAGCAATGATGGATTTCATGACTTCGCTTATAATTTAAAGCTCACTGGTCTCCAGTTGATATAATCTATTTTTGTACCATTCTTTTAGACAAGAAGTGATGTTTGCTGACTTCCAAGCCCATCACCCACCTTCATCATTATTAAAATATTAATGAGTAGTTTCGATATTAGAAGTCAGATAATAAAATGAAAAACCATCAAAAGATGACATTTTATGACTGTAAAAGCTTAATTTTTGATCCAAGCAGATATGTGATGGCACATGAAAGCTCAGAATATTGCAAGCAGTTCAATAATGCTGTTATAAATTCACTTTGTAGCCATGTCTAAAGTAACTGTGAATACAAAATTACTGTGGGGAAAAACTGGAATTTGCAAAAAAAAACTACTCAACATTGAAATAAAATAAAAAAAATTCTCAAGAGACAGATGCACAAACATAACTCTATCTGCTGGAAGTCCAACAAGAAAAACTGAATTATGCAAGTGGTCTTCTCGTTAACAAGACAACATTATAAGGTGAGCTTCAAAAATTATACAAAAACATGATAAGTTAAAATAAGTGAAGATAAGCTACAAATAAAGACAAACAATTCAATGGTGAGGAGCATCATGCACTAATCTTGAGGTTTCCTTGCAGCTCTAACATGAGCCTCGACTATGTAAACAAAAAACAACCGAAGTCATTGGTATACATCAATGGTAAACCCAAAAGGAAAATATGAAATATTTATGGATGAAAATCAAATCTTGCCAAGTATATTGTTGCGGAAATGACTTCTTGGGGCTAAGAATGGATAAGATTAGAATAGTAATTTCCCTTAATTCATATTTCGGTGTAAGTGTGTGGTAAAACAAACCGTAACAGGATTATGCATCAATAATCACATAGAAAGCAAATCTTCCTCCCACACAGTGTTGTTTGTAATCGCTCCACTGTTTTCCCTTCACCCCTAATTAATGTTTTATCCATCGTAATCTGCCTTATGTATGTTAAAAGGGATCACGGCCTTACAACACCTATCGGGCATGAATTGTGGTGCAATTCCAGCAAGACGAGAACATTCTGACAATGTTGAGAGGTGTGTGGTGCGACCAATGCCACCTATTCGGAAGCCTTCCTTTTCATCTGCTTGGTGATAGCATTTGATCTTGGCATCTTTGCACTGCAAGAGGCCCTTCTGGGGGTGCAGTCATGAGTTGTCATGACAGTATTGTCACGGCGTTTGTCCAGGTTGGAGACATCAATAATCTTGATAGAACTCTCAATCGTTAAAAATAATGGTGATGCTTCCTGGTTGTGATTAATTGGTGGGGTGTAAGGCAATGTGTCTATGTGGCAGATGGCACTTGTTGGTCCTACATTATGTAGCAATCGCTGTCATGGGACTGGATATAGTGTCCTCACCAATTACAGTTAGTGGTACATTGTTAAGCAATCGATATACATATTTGAGTCATGTGTGTGAGTGTGTGTTTGTTATGATTTTCCAGCCCATGGGGCTCAAACTTGCCTTTAAGACTGTTCACTCCATCAGGGTGGTTTTGTTTGCACCATAAACCTCCCCCAAACCCCACCCACCCCATCCCACACCCTAACACCCACCCAACACCATGTGTTTCCTTCCATATACCGGTTACACCCTTTCACCTATGGGGATCACTCACACTTGGCATGAAGAGTGTCCACTCTCCCAGGATAATTTTGCACTTTGCCATGCCTCCTGCCCCAACCCCACTCCCATTACCCCCATAACTTCGGTACTGTGTGTGTTTGTTCTGATTCACTGGCCACACATTTTGACCCATGGGGCTGAAAGTTGCCAGGAAGACTGTTCACTCCCCCAGTAGAGCTCCTGCCCCATTCCCCAATCCACATCCCATTAACCCCTTACTGTGTGTTTTTCTGATTTACCAGTTACATATTTTGAAACATTGTATGCACAAACTTGGTATGAAGAGTATTCTCTCTCCCCAGGATGACTTTGCATGATGACACGCTTCTCCAACAACCCCAACGCCCCCCCCCCACCTTCCACAAACACTCCTCTACCCTTCCCACACCCAAAGCTATGTGGACTACATAAATCCATATTTGCACATTATTCAGCCTTGAGTAGCCCTGCTTTTATTTCCCATGTGTATCAAACAATGTGTGCAGCAGAATTTCCGATGCATGATGCCAAAGGTGTAATCGACACTCGCCTCACAGCCATGTATATTAATCTACATAGATTAGTGCAAAAGCCCATTTTAATGACAGGGGTTTCTAATCAAACTCTACTTTGCCATGACTAAACAAATCCCAAGGACAAAAACTCAAGAAACCACACATGGCCAGCTGTACTGACAACGAGCACAGTGGGAAGCCCCAAGGGACTTTTTATATATTGGAATGAAAACAAAAACTCAAAATATTATTTACCAGGAAGTTCTTCAGTGACATGAAGTCAGCTGCACTTTATCCTCTGTAGACATTACAGTGCCTCATTTTCATTGTGTTACATGTAATAAAACAATTTCCGACTGTTCACCACATCATGACTTTGCTGTTCTATTGTACACCGCTCCTTCCCAATTCCATATCCAGGCGATGCATGACGTCATCGCCGGGCGCTGACAGAAAGTAGTACTCAGTTTGTGGTTCACGAGCGCCAGCCAGAGTGACCACTATATTCATTGTCTGTGTGTCTGTCTGTATGTATGTCTGTCTGTCTGTCCAGAGCATAACTCCATGGACTTTGATCCGATCTTGATGAAACTTGGTTATGTGTTCGATATCAATGTCTTGTTGTGTTTTCCTGGATGAGGGCGTGCTACGCCTATTGTGGGCGAAGCCACGCCCAAAAAATAGCCATTTTTAGGGGGTAGTCTGATTAAAAATCTATCTTCTCCTGGGGAATTGACTGAATGGAATGGGTTCTGCGGTATTTGAATAGCAAAATGAATTATCTAAAACTTGCCGTTGTCCGATTTTTCATTTTCATCCCAAGGTCAAGGTCACAAGGTAAAAAACTTAGAAAATTGCGAATTTTGACTTAAAAATCATACGACCACCCAAACTTTGAGAGCTAGGATGACAATATTTTTTAAGCATAATCTTGAGGTCATTCCCCACGTAAAGTCTTGAAACCATTTTGCTCTATCTTGAACACCTTGCCCGTGGCGCCCCCTTCAAGTTTGTTTTTAGGCTGATTTCATCAAAGTATGGATAATCCGAGGAGTGCGAAATGCCATATAGCCTATAGGAACGTTATATTGTTCCTGGAATTTTCCAGAGGAAGTTTTGCACCAAAGGTCATAATCCTTGACCTTTGACCTTTAAAGGCCACAAACGTCAAATTTTCAAAGTTGTGGGATCGAACCGGGTTTTCGACCTTCTTTTGACAAACTAACTCCAATATGCTATAGCACGTATCCTGTTTCCTTATTTTAATATCCACAACATTGTTTTGTGACCTTGAAAGTTCTTGAACGAAACCGGGTTTTCAACATTTTACAGCGAATAACCTGTCACCCGTACCACATCATGTTGATCATTTTTATAACTTGGTCAAAAATTATCACATTGTCTCATCCTTGACTTCTGAAACAATCTACATCGTCAAATACTACTCGTGAACCATCGTCGCCTCCCGGCTTGTTACTCTGTTTTCTTGTTTGTTTGTTTGTTTGACTGGGTGATATCTCAGCCATCTTTTGATCTGGGAAGCTGAAATTTGGGGACAAAAGTGAAGATGTCCTTTGGCAAAAACAATGTATTTTATTTTTGATTAATCAATTCATTAATTCATTGCTGAATTATTATCGATTTATTCATTCCTTATTAATTTTCTTTTATTTCTCATCTGGGCAATATCTCAGGTACCCTTTGAGCTTGGAAACTGATATTTGGACATGACATTGAACAGGTGAGTTGTCTATAAAGGGTATTTTTTATTTATTAATCAATTAATTATTCATTTTTTGATGAAGTACTTAATTTTCAAAAAGATACAGATTCGGATGAAACAGTGGTGGTTTTGGAATGCTATTTGGCAATTGATTGAGAAATCAATTATTTTATGACTATTATTTATTTTAATTATGCAATTAATCACTGAATCAAAGGTGTTATTTGATCTTATGTTATTGAAGAGACAGGTCTTATTAGCACCTTTCTCTTTCTCTTTCTCTCTCTCTCTCCCACCCACCCCCCCCCCCACCCATTTATCTCTCTCCCCCCTCTCTCTCTCTTGGTATTACCATCAGTAAAACGACGGGTGATATTTTCTCGTTTCTTATATAGCAAGTTAAAAGTGTAGCACACCTTGTGTTGTATGTTTATGATGATAAATCTTTGTTGTCGGATTCGTTCCCAAAGGGGACCAACTCAGCCATGACCACATGCACAGAGAGGCAAACTTACTGCAAACTAAATCACTAACTTCCTTTCCCATCCAAATACTTACTGGGTACAGTAATACTCCACATAGATTCTGAGATCTGATGGAAAAGCAGGTGCAGTCATGCTGATGTCCTGCTCTGCAACGCTATCATGTTAAATCCATTGTCATTTCGCAGGTAAAATTTGGGTATATTTTAAGGGAAGGCTAAATAGTAAAGATAACAGAAAACAAGTCTTTCTAACGACCAGATCAAGAGTGTCTATATTAGCAGAAAAATAAGAACAATGGTTTTCTTAGCCAAATTTTGAGAGATAAAGAGAGAAAGAGAAAGGAAACAAACAAGAGCTCCGTTGCTTTGAAGAAGGGTTCACACCCAAAAATCCCCCCCACCCCACCCCACCTTCTTTCGCATGACTGTTGGCATACCTCCCTCAACATTTATTTGAGAAAATTCATTTTAAATACAATATAATCCAATGGATGTTTTGTTTACTCCCATCTCCAAAATTTCTGATGGAACTAGATTTGTTATGACAAACTTTGATAAGTTTGAGATAAGTTGGAACTTTGAGATAAGTTGGAACAATCATGCGATAAAGAAGCATTGTCCAAATATTTACAAGATAGAGGTTAATGAAGGCATAAACTCTGTGTTTCTTGAGAAATAACAACCTTGCCATTTCCAGTTTTACAAGTATGTCTCTATAAGTCATTAATTCAGCTGCTTGGCATAGCCTACTAATAAAATCATGAATTATTTTATGCAAAGCACACCTATGTTGTGTAGAACAGTGAATGAAACACTTATTGGTTTGGGATTTTATGTGAACATGTGTCAAGAAAATTATATCCTTCTATGGTGTATTATTTCCTTCTATGGACATTATTTTTATATAATCAGGTATAATATATAATTTTCACATCATTTTGATCGTTCTAGATAACAGAGTATGTTATTCTTTTCTCTATCTTCTCACCCCCATTATATTCATGAATAACCAAACCTGAAATATCAGTTCCTGAATAACTCTGTCATCAATCCATTTCCCTATTGAAAATGGATTAATGACATGGTCATAGGGAACCTGAGAAACTCCTAACTTTCAATTAACATATTTATCTTAAAGGTGTCAAAATAGGCTGATGACATTAACCTTTTGTAAGTCTTAGAACCATTTGTCATGCATAATACAGGGTCCACAAAAAGAAGTGCAGGAATTTCATATTGTCATATTTTCTAATGGATGAACAAAAATCTAATTTTTTTTCAGATTCAGGATTCAGGGTTAGAATTTTCGTGATGAACAGGTGGACAATCCAACAGTGTTCTCTTATTGTTGAACCTTTCTTCAAGAACATGTGCTCCATCATTGCAGCTCAAAGAGCAAAGAAAAACTTTTGTTGAAAACTGTTGCTGTTGAATACTTTGTGTCAATGTTGCTACTTCTGAACACATCACCCGTAGGTGTGTTTGAAGATTTCGGGAAGATGGAATGGTAACATATAATGACCAGGTCGACATAGTCAGGAAGAACACAAGGAAACATTGAGCGTGTGCGCGATAGTGTTTTGAGAAGCCCACAAGAATCGAATAATAGACGTTCAATGGATTTTGGAATTGCTGAAACATCTTTGAGATGTATTTTGAGGAAATATTTGCAGTGCTATCCATACAGTACAGCTTGAGCAAGAAATCCTGCCATCTGATTTTGAAACTGACATGTTGTTTCAACAACACTTCTGGAATTTGTTACTGAAGTTGAAGGTCTAATTTCTTATTTAATAATGACTGAGGAAGCTCATTTTCATTTGAATAGTTTCATTACCAAACACAACTGGCAGGTGTGAGCGTCAGAAAATCCATGGATTGTGCATTAGCATGCACTGCACCCTTAATGTGTTACTGTGTGGTGTTGAATTTTGGCAAACAGAATCATTGGTCCGTACTTTTTTGAGGATGATGAAGGTGAAACTTCAACAGTGAATGGCGAAAGTGACATCGTTGCAGGAAATTAATCGACTGGAATTGTGGTTTTAACAAGATGGAGCCACCTGTCATACAGCAAGGGTGACAATGGCAGTGCTGCGCAAACTGCTCACAAACACAAAGCAAACTGCTAACAAATCGTCTTCTTATTTTGGAAACATAAACTGGCCTCCACAATCCCGAGATTTGTCATCAGCAGACTTCTTTTTTGTGGTGTTACTTAAAGAAGAGAGTCTACATCAGCAAGCCATGGATATTAGACGATTTGAGTTAACATAAAGATAGAAAGTAATGCCATAACAAATGAAGCAATAACCTCTGTAATGTAAAGTGTTATTCTTAGAGTGCACCAGTGTGTGGCAGATCGTGGTGGACACCTACCAGACATTATTTTCCATACTTGATGGTTGCAATGAATTTTGTTTTTGAAATACGTTTTTGTCGTGAAACTTTGTGGACGGATGAAACTTTGGATGAACTTTAGATGATTCGGATGAAACTTTGTAGACAAGTTGGATGTGTGGCAAGGACGAACTGTTTCGATTTTGGTGAGGATCTGAATCCGGATCTGGATACAAGAATTATTTATTTTTCAAAGTGATTCTTCACCATTGAGCGATATGGTCAAAACGATAGAATACTATAATGCATGATATTTCAAAAATGTATTGGGCCCGATATGTTCTCGTGGATCAAGCATTACGTGGTGGAGGTATGCACTCTACCACGTGCATTTCCAGTCTACTATGAGATGTTTAAATTATTTCCACACTTCTCTGAATAACATACATCACAAAATGACAATAGCAGTTGTTAATCATGTCATGTTCATATTTTTGAGTGAATGGTGAACTTTCCTCTTGTTTGATAACACACCTGTGTTTGATTTAATTTATTCACAACAGGGTTGGCCTATTTAGCATTTACAAATAAGCTGTGATGTTTCATAATGCTCATGAACATCAGTTTTAATTCACTATAAATATGCATTTTCCTTTGTCTACTAATGTCCTGGTAATTCACATTAAAAAACATTGATGTCTGTTATTGTCTTTGTCCTACACGTGGTTTCTGTACAACCTCAACTACGAACCTTATATCAATATAAAAAAAGAAACCTGCAAATATTATAATCTCCCTATATAAAATACAGTGTGTGTTTGTGTATTTGACTGTCGCCCTTCATAAGGATGATTTAAGTTGGGTTTTTAAGGCCAATATTTTCACATGACTGTATGTTCACTACTTTCTATTTTTGAGGACAAAAAAAAACTTGTAAAACATTTTTCATAAAAGAGTAATTGCATCTCTTCTATTGGAAATGCAGATGGTGACTTGCAAACTGAGCCTCATGGGTGGTGTACAGAAGCTTTTAAAAAAGTAACAATAAATACAAGGTGCAGGGAGTTGAAATTCGCTTCACATGATGTGTAACACGTGCAGAATAAAACAAGTGTTCATGAAGGTCCATAGGATGTCTAATAAATAAAGAAGATATCAGCACAGCTGACGTGAGGCCAAGGCTTCAGATTATGGCATGCTCACAAGGCTGTTGTCGTGAAATATCCCAAAGGATAAAGAAAACAGGGTTACATTTGTACATATAGTGTTTTAAAATAACGTTTTTTCTTGCTACAAAATATCATATCTTCCAGTCTCCTTTAATATTTCAAATAAAATAATTACAACCCATCATTTTTGATGGGCTTTTACACTAGTTAAATAATACACACCAGGATTGACAAATTCCAAATATCAAGTCATCCTGAAGAAAACCCATGAAAGAAGTTCAGAAATGAAATGTTCGTACTTAAGCCGATTTAGTCTGTATGATTTATCTGCACATGGGTGTGATGGAACTTGGAATTAACAACACTGAAGGTAAAGACAAACAAATACTTCAGCATCAGAAGTAATTTGTCTGTGAAGCACTTGGCATTTTTTGCATAATTCCATGCCATTGATACTACAAATTGTGACTCAAACAAAAAACAACTTTGCAAGCAGATGTATTGTTCAATAATGCAGCGATTCAAATTGATAACTTCAATGTGATAATGAATCGGTCTTGACCGAGTGTCAATTCCCTGTCCAATTCACGTTGAAATGCTACAGTTGGTTCTACTCCTGCCAAAGAGCATTTCCTGTTGGATTCAAGTTCTGTACCTGTACCTAACTTTATTATAGTTTGCTCAATAGGATTCAGGTTGAGTTGGCAAGCATATCAATTAATGAGGAGAATGTTGTCTTCACCGAGGAACTGCTGAACAATTATGGCAAGTTTGAGCATTCTCATTAATCAGGAGAAAATTAGGCCCTGAATCATCAGTAAAAGGACAGACAAACCGCAATGATGGTCAAACTATGCTAACTGCCAGGGGAAGCAAAGAGAAGCTAATGTTTTTGGTATTAACCCTTTGCCAGAGCAAAAGAGGGAGACATGATAGGGGCAAAGGTAGATATAGGGTGGAAGTGTGTCAGAAGTATGTGCATCAGAGCAACGAGAGGGATCAACATGCACTTGGCATTGGAGTGAGTCATTTAGACAATTCATTAAAAGGAAGTGTCAGGATTCAGGAGTAAAAATTCAAGGGGAATGGGACTAGGACAAAAGTGGAATAATAGGGTAACAAAGAAGAAGCAAAAAATAAAAATGAAAAAGAGAGGCAGAAAATAAGGGCAATAATTAAATATATTAAAACAACTTTTTAAGAGGAGGAGGAATAAAGGGGAGAATGCGGGAAGGGGAGGAGGAAAGAAGAGAGGCAGAGTGGGAACGAAAACGAGGAGAGGTAGGTCAGATAAAAGGGAATAAATGAAGATAAAAATGGAAGAAAAAAAAACAGAGTGGAAAAAAGATTGAAAAGTTGGAAGGACAGGTCAAAGTCAATGAAAAGTGCCCATTAATCCAATGGAGTGATAAAGAATGTACTGATCGTGAAGACTTGGTTTGGTTTTCACAAGAAAAGTACTGACGGCAGAAAGAGTAAACACTTTTAAAATTAAGTTTGACATGAATCTATAAATAGTGGAGATAGGAGGGGACTTGCATATTGGCAGGATTGTGCAGGCTTGATTGGCCAAATGCCCTCCTCCTGCATTGAAGTTCCTTGTAATTGAAGTGTTGAGCAACTGCCTGAGCTTGGAGAGATTTGTGCCGTCAGTTTATACATTGTGCAAGTGTTCATAGGACCCTATCTCTGGTTAAATCACCAGTAAAATTATCATCGCAAACTCGTGGTCTGACCAGCCAAAGTAATATATCTCCACCCTGTCACAGCCCTTCCACAAACTGATCAACCCACCACAGTAGAAGCTCTACATTTTTCTGTAATGCAATTACTTGACACATGTCTCTTCCTAGCCATTATAAATGTCTTAATAGAACTGTAATTCCTCAGCAAAGAGCACTGGACCCCAGTCACAAAAAATGTTGCAAATTGTCATGACCGTTTACCAAATATACCCTCAGCCAACAATGTTTTAAAGTCAAAAAGATACAAATAAGGTCTGCAAGAGCAAGTACCATTACCAGAGTATGGTTATTACCGTTTTAGTGGACAATCATACCACAGTGCCAACTTG
>NC_140961.1:87473122-87598122 GCF_056783735.1 Eptatretus burgeri | reverse complement strand
AGAGAGAGAGAGAGAGAGAGAGAGAGAGAGAGAGAGAGAGAGAGAGAGAGAGAGAGAGAGAGAGAGAGAGAGAGAGAGAGAGAGAGAGAGAGAGAGAGAGAGAGAGAGAGAGAGAGAGAGAGAGAGAGAGAGAGAGAGAGAGAGAGAGAGAGAGAGAGAGAGAGAGAGAGAGAGAGAGAGAGAGAGAGAGAGAGAGAGAGAGAGAGAGAGAGAGAGAGAGAGAGAGAGAGAGAGAGAGAGAGAGAGAGAGAGAGAGAGAGAGAGAGAGAGAGAGAGAGAGAGAGAGAGAGAGAGAGAGAGAGAGAGAGAGCAAGAGAGAGAGAGAGAGAGAGAGAGAGAGAGAGAGAGAGAGAGAGAGAGAGAGAGAGAGAGAGAGAGAGAGAGAGAGAGAGAGAGAGAGAGAGAGAGAGAGAGAGAGAGAGAGAGAGAGAGAGAGAGAGAGAGAGAGAGAGAGAGAGCAAGAGAGAGAGAGAGAGAGAGAGAGAGAGAGAGAGAGAGAGAGAGAGAGAGAGAGAGAGAGAGAGAGAGAGAGAGAGAGAGAGAGAGAGAGAGAGAGAGAGAGAGAGAGAGAGAGAGAGAGAGAGAGAGAGAGAGAGAGAGAGAGAGAGAGAGAGAGAGAGAGAGAGAGAGAGAGAGAGAGAGAGAGAGAGAGAGAGAGAGAGAGAGAGAGAGAGAGAGAGAGAGAGAGAGAGAGAGAGAGAGAGAGAGAGAGAGAGAGAGAGAGAGAGAGAGAGAGAGAGAGAGAGAGAGAGAGAGAGAGAGAGAGAGAGAGAGAGAGAGAGAGAGAGAGAGAGAGAGAGAGAGAGAGAGAGAGAGAGAGAGAGAGAGAGCAAGAGAGAGAGAGAGAGAGAGAGAGAGAGAGAGAGAGAGAGAGAGAGAGAGAGAGAGAGAGAGAGAGAGAGAGAGAGAGAGAGAGAGAGAGAGAGAGAGCAAGAGAGAGAGAGAGAGAGAGAGAGAGAGAGAGAGAGAGAGAGAGAGAGAGAGAGAGAGAGAGAGAGAGAGAGAGAGAGAGAGAGAGAGAGAGAGAGAGAGAGAGAGAGAGAGAGAGAGAGAGAGAGAGAGAGAGAGAGAGAGAGAGAGAGAGAGAGAGAGAGAGCGAGAGAGAGAGAGAGAGAGAGAGAGAGAGAGAGAGAGAGAGAGAGAGAGAGAGAGAGAGAGAGAGAGAGAGAGAGAGAGAGAGAGAGAGAGAGAGAGAGAGAGAGAGAGAGAGAGAGAGAGAGAGAGAGAGAGAGAGAGAGAGAGAGAGCAAGAGAGAGAGAGAGAGAGCAGAGAGAGAGAGAGAGAGAGAGAGAGAGAGAGAGAGAGAGAGAGAGAGAGAGAGAGAGAGAGAGAGAGAGAGAGAGAGAGAGAGAGAGCAAGAGAGAGAGAGAGAGAGAGAGAGAGAGAGAGAGAGAGAGAGAGAGAGAGAGAGAGAGAGAGAGAGAGAGAGAGAGAGAGAGAGAGAGAGAGAGAGAGAGAGAGAGAGAGAGAGAGAGAGAGAGAGAGAGAGAGAGAGAGAGAGAGAGAGAGAGAGAGAGAGAGAGAGAGAGAGAGAGAGAGAGAGAGAGAGAGAGAGAGAGAGAGCGAGAGAGAGAGAGAGAGAGAGAGAGAGAGAGAGAGAGAGAGAGAGAGAGAGAGAGAGAGAGAGAGAGAGAGAGAGAGAGAGAGAGAGAGAGAGAGAGAGAGAGAGAGAGAGAGAGAGAGAGAGAGAGAGAGAGAGAGAGCGAGAGAGAGAGAGAGAGAGAGAGAGAGAGAGAGAGAGAGAGAGAGAGAGAGAGAGAGAGAGAGAGAGAGAGAGAGAGAGAGAGAGAGAGAGAGAGAGAGAGAGAGAGAGAGAGAGAGAGAGAGAGAGAGAGAGAGAGAGAGAGAGAGAGAGAGAGAGAGAGAGAGAGAGAGAGAGAGAGAGAGAGAGAGAGAGAGAGAGAGAGAGAGAGAGAGAGAGAGAGAGAGAGAGAGAGAGAGAGAGAGAGAGAGAGAGAGGTTTTTTTTTTGACTTTTGACATCCTTTTATTATCACAAAATATAAAAGGAAATTTACATATTCATATCCACTATTGGTACAAGCAGGTTTTAGAGAAAACAAAACAAATTCAATTTTCCAGGCACATAAATCATACAATAATCCACACACTACAAATGTATTACCAGTTGATTTTCACGTACCACACAGATCCCTGCATGACACCAAGTATTGGTGAACTCATCAAGTTTTTCCATGTTTTGGTAGAAACAAAACTCCAGTTCAAGTCTTGCTATCACAAGGGCATTAAAAAATAACATTACGTCACATTGCCCGAAAGTTTTTCCGTTCAATTTCCCTTTTCTTGAGAGACTAATTGCCAGCTTGGCCATCGCTATGAGAAACCTCAGAAGCATATTAACTTTATTGGGTTTGCCATTAATCCCAAAAATAAAAGAACGTAAAGAGAACACAACATTCATTTTTTTTTACACACAATTTAACCAACGAAATATGGGAACTAATCTCACACAATCGATGAAGCCATGGAACACGTCTTCTGTGTATTCACAAAACGAGCAACACGTGGATGTGGGAGAAAAATGACAAATTCGTTTCTTGGAAGGAACTATCCAATGAATCAGCCTCCGTTGGAGATCACCAGACCTTTTACTTATGTGCTTGCTAAACGTGGAGTCCCATACAGGTTCAATGGGGACCTCAACAGGCATCAGTCTCTTCCACCAGGTTATGCCGTTTAATGGTGTATCTCCCGGCAGTATCTTAACACAAGACTTCTACAAATCTTTACTACTAGTCTTTTGAAAGAGGTTTAACCCCATACTAATGGACGGTAAGTTGTCTGATTTTATCTGTCTCAACAGCCCGGGAAAAATCCACTCATTGTGTAATATTTCAGGCTCATGGGTCCAGCTCACTCCAAGTTTGAACGCTATCCGGACGACCTCTCTCAATACTTTTCCAGTCAGTCTTTCAGACCTAATTCCGGTTAGATCAGAGATTTCTCAAACCGATTTCCATCCAAAACCTGAGGTATGCCGGAGGTGCCACAATTTTGTGATGCCGGCTATTATAAAATGCTGGCAGAAAACCCTACTTCTGGTTATACCCTGGAAAAGATGATTAAAAAACAAAGGATCCTGAGCAAACATTTGGATGACATAGGTGTCCTTCTGTCGGCACACTGAGATGCTTTGCCAGGCATTCAACATGCTCTGATAGAAAACCAGGAGCGGAGAAAAGTCAACTTGGTGAAGCAGGATCAGGAAGCATTCACGGCCATATCCAAGCCCACCTGCTTGCCGCAAAATCTGAGCAGCCAAGAGATGACTTGGTAGTTGCTCATCCGACATCATTCTTTGTACTGAGCATAACCGAAAGGCCATTATACGGCTCTTGATGTCGACCATACCCTGGCCACCCTCAGCCAATGGTTGGCATACAACATTCGGTCATAACCAGTGATGGCCTCCCCAGAAGAAGTCCAAGAGTTGCCTTTGCACTTCCTTCAGCAAGTCTTCCGGTATTTGCAGGCAGACGAACCTGTGCCATAATGAGGAGGCAACCAAACTATTAATTTCCAGAACTCGGCCTTTGTACGAAAGATGGGGCAGAGCTCTTCTCCACCTGCTCAATCTTCTCTTGACATGTTCAACAACACCATCCCAGTTTTTCTTCCATACTGTGTAGATCCAAGAAACATCCCAAGATACTGAACGCTGTCATCCACCCACTTTCGTTTTGCAGGAAGGTGCACTGGCAGGGCTGGTGCCATTCCAGATAGATTGTTCTTCATGAAGGGAACCCATAATGGTTTGCTTTTTTCCCAGTTGAACTTCAAAGAGGACCTAAACAAAAAGAATCTAAGCACTTGATAAGAGCAGCAGTATCCTTATCATCCTTAACAAGAACTGAGACATCATCAGCATATGCTGATAAGACGATTGAAGGGTACTCAGGGGATATTACTACCCCCGAAAGATCCTTCCTCAGTAACACTAGAAGTGTTTCCATTACAAGGGTAAAAATAGCTCCGCAAAGCGGGCGTAACCCCTCAGCCCATGCATTGTAAAAGGAAGCAGTGATATCACAATGATGCAGTCAGTTAGAGCACGTTGGACGTCATATCGAAAACCAATCAAACTTCAAGATGGCTACCGTGGCGGCTAGTGAAAATCGCAGCACGCCCATTTTCGAAAGGAACCTTCCTCTACTCAACTCCAACACACAAACAACACACAAACTCCAACAAACAACACACAAACTCCAAACAGCAAAAATGTATTTAATCAGACAAGGCGTTCTCCTCGAAATAGACGGAAACCAATTTCAAGATGGCTGCCATGGAGGCCACATTGAAAATCGCAGCGCACCCATTTTTGAAAGGAAACTTCCTATACTCAACCCCAACATACCCTGCAAAAATGGATATAATCGAACAAGGCGTTCTCCTCAAAATCGATGAAAACCAATTTCAAGATGGCTGCCATGGAGGCCACATTGAAAATCCCAGCGAGCCCATTTTCGAAAGATACCTTCCTCTACGAAACCCCAACATACCCTGCAAAAATGGATTTAATCGGACAAGGCGTTCTCCTCTAAATTGACGGAAACCAAAAGTTGACAGATGCCCGGACAGACGCCGGGACGCCCGCCGGACAACGCCTGTGACGACAATACCCCTTCTTCAGCCCAATTCGGGCTGAGGGGTAAAAAGTAAGCCAGAGACTGAGCAACCTTGCCTAACCTCCCCTTTGAACCTGTGTAGGAGAACAAAGCTCATTGTTCATCTTAACTACGCTGAAAATGTTATTATATGATAGAGCAATATATTTCCTGAAATTAACCCCAAATCCACACGCTTCCAACACTTGATGATCATGAATGATGATGATCCAACATGAATGATGATGAAAAAACATGATCGATGCTGTCAAAAGCCTTTTCTAAATCAATGAAGAATATACCAAATCCTTCTGTACACAATTACCATCTATCAAATCTCTAATAAAAAATATATTATCGGATATTGATTTGCCCGGGATGCAATAACTTTGATCAGGGTGAACCAGATTGCTGATTACATTTTTTAATGGGTTTGACAAAACTTTTGAAAATATTTTGTAGTCGGTACATAGCAGAGAAACAGGCCACCAATTCTTCATCTGTCTTAAGTCACCAGACTTTGGAAGGACAGACATCACCGCTCTTCTTAAGCTTAGAGGTTGCTCTCCATGTGACAGAGATGATTCCAGGACATGCATCAGTTCTGGGCCTAACAGCTCTCAAAATTTGATGTAAAATTCAGCTGGCAGGCCATCCATTCCAGGTGCCCTTCCGGAGTCCATTTCATTTCGAGCTTGGGTTAATTCCTCAAGCGTAATCGATGCCTCCAACTAAACTCTAGGCACTGAGGCTCAGTTATGGAGGGAATGCGAGAGGTTAACTGTCTCATCATTTTATCACAAACAATTCTTTTTGTAAACAATTTGGAGACAAAATCTTTAACACAACCTTATATCCTTAGGATTTACTATAACAGTTCCGTTGGAATCAAAAACAGAAAAAATATTCTTGGGCGATTTACTAACAGAGTCCAAATGAAAGAAAGCCTTACTGGGGGTATCAAAATCCTTTAAGATCTTAACCCTTAGTCTGAGTAGCAACCCTGTTGCTTTCTCTTGGATTAGCTCCCGTAGTTGAATCTTCTTTTCTAGTAATAACAGATAGTTTCTTGCATTATTATCTTCAACCAGTTTTCCTTCTAGTTGTAAAATGTCAGCTTCTAAGCAAGTCATTGCTACATTCTTAACGTTTGTGACATTTGCTCTAAACTGCTGACAAAATACCCGAATATGGGTTTTTGTGTTGTCCCACCATAAATTTACTGTAGAGTATGAGGGTTTCCTTTGAATTTGGTTAGCCCAGAAAACTTTGAAGGCTTATTCGAATAGCCCATCTTCAAGAAGACTCGTATTAAATTTCCAATACGCACTTTTACGTATTGACTGAGGAAAAAGAAACCCCATGGTAACTAAATGATGGTCTGAGAATATTGATGGAAAAAAATCTGGAGAGATCAGAATATTTCTAAAACGAGAATTTAACTACCATTGGTCAAGTCTCGCAAAGGAAACTCTTCCCCCAGTAATATGGCTCCATGTAAACTGAAGTTCATGAGGGTGAAATTCCCTCCATATATCTAGTAACCCAACGTGAGAGAAGTAAAGCGATAAATCAATACAAGATTCCGGATGGGGTTCTGCTGTGTTCCTGTCTATTTTGGGATTAAATGTGCAGTTAAAATCACCCCCAATGCAGACACAGTGATTTGGATCAACTGTCTGTAAGTGGTAGATCACAGAAGCAAAGAAAGCTCTTCGTTCTGCACTCTCACAAAGTGCATTCACATTAAATAATGTAAAATGAAAATTGTTAATCACTAGTTCAAGATAAATGAATCGGCCTTTTACAATCTCCAGGAAGATACATGACTCGGGTTTTAGCCCTGGTCTAAGTATAAAATCAAGACCTACCGAAAGAGAAGACAGGTTACTAAAATAACACTGCCCCCCAAAAAGGCGACACCAATCATACTCGACATTCTGAGTGATGTGTGTTTCTTACAATAAAAGTATGTCTATTTTTTTGCGTTTAAATAAACTTTGCATTTGAACTTGGCGATTGTGACTTGCACCGCCACCATTTATGTTTAAAGTGCCAAAAGTGATTTTCTTCATTCTTTATCAAAAGGCTTTATCGACTGTTGCGAAATTTCAAGACCTGCTTTAGTGATGAATTTCCGAAGATGGTGAAACTGTGACTTTGTTGATGGGAAATCAATGGGCTTTGTTATTATTTTTTTTCGCAGTTTGGAGAAATGAAACAAAATCTGGAAATATATCTTTGATAACCATTTTTTGCTGTCTATCGGTTTCATTTAGAAAAAAAACTACAAGTTGAGGAGCTATCATTGACTGACTCATCGGAGACTGAGACAACTCAGGCACCTCAACATCTTCATCCGACTCTGACGTTTCTGACAACTCTGACAAAGTACCTCCAGGATCGAGAATATCAGCCTCTTTAGTCACTATTGGAATCTTGAGTGTCTCCAGAGATGTGCTGGAGAGCTCTTTGATGCAAACTACATTACCCTGATGTTCATCTGGCACAAACTGAGCTAAAAGCCCAGTTTCTCCCTCATGTGTCGTGTTATCTATGGAATCAGTCGGAGACTCGGGAATACACTTTTCCATCTGCATGGGTTGAGGGCCACCGTCGAGGTCTGAGTCAATCACCGTCTGCTCATTAGTAGCCAGTAATGGTAATGGTTCAATTGAGGGTTTACTAATGTCCTCAGCATAACCTCCTATTTCTGTTGAACAACGATTTCTATCTACAGAGGTGAACTTTGAATCCTTTGTGATTCATTTTCCTCAATTATTGAATCTAATTTTCTATCCTCCTCTTCAAAAAGGGTCGAATCATGTAAACCAAATTGGGGTGCGTTTTCAGCGACACTGACCATCTCCAATACTACTTTCTTTGCAGCAATGAGAGAAAAAACTAGCATCTGTTGCTCTTCGTTTTTTCGGGGTAATTACAGGATCCTCGTCCATTTCTTCACTTCATGAAAGAGCATCATGACACGTTGTACAATTTGAAGTTACTTCATTTTCAACAATCAGGAGTGATGTACCATTATTTTCGATGCTGGGATTGGAAACAGGGATATTGTTAACATCCGTCTCACTGCATGAGGGAACAGCAGGGACAGCAACAACAACAGGAACAACAGGAACAGCAGGAATCGGTAAAGTATTGAGATTAACATCAGCCCGTTTTATAGGATCTGCAGTGTTGATATCCTTTTTGCAATCCATGTCTCCATGGCCATTTTTACCACACTTTTAACAGGAAACCTTGGGGCAAAATCGTTTGACATGACCAAGGGCTCCACAGAGAAAACACCTTAACGAAGCTGATGAAGCATACATTTGATATTCACGATAATTGAACTTTACTTTGAACGAAATACTCAGTCCCGTATCATCACCGCGATCAGGAAGAACCATGAAAATCTGTCGCTGAAAACTCATTACATGTTTTATCCGCTCGACTCGGCTTCTCAGTGGAATCATAGACATTCTTGACACAACTGTCCCATATCGCAACAACACTGATGTTCGTCTATCGTTTGGTATGAAAGGTGGAACATTTGATACTACAATTTTCATCGCAGGGGTATCCATAGGAGACGCTAACATAAAAACGCCACTCTCTGTGGTTAAACCGTACTCACTATATTTTGCACCAAGTCTTCGTCTGACACAAAAACAATAACTTTCTGACTCATTCGGGATGCAGCTCGGACAAGTGCACACCCGAATACATCCCCAACTGTTAATACAACATCCTCAGTGAGGACACCCTCTGGTGGAACAGAAACAACCGCGTGTTTCCGAGTTAAATTTTCAAATGCCTCATGCTGAGGGCGTACAATTGCCATGATGGCAGTTTATCACCTCTTTGCCCTAACCAGACAAGAAGCTCAAACTAAATGAATCGAGAAAAAGAAAAAAAAACCTTAAAACTCAAATGCATTATTAGCAACAAGGTACTTGTAAGGCCTCAATAAGAATCAGCAAGGCCGCACCCAAATATGCCCTCTCTCTCTCTCTCTCTTTCTCTCTCTCTCTCTTTCTCTCTCTCTCTCTCTCTCTCTCTCTCTCTCTCTCTCTCTCTCTCTCTCTCTCTCTCTCTCTCTCTCTCTCTCTCTCTCTCTCTCTCTCTCTCTCTCTCTCTCTCTCTTAACAAAGGAGAGAAAACACGAATAAAACACCACAGAACACAGCAGGAAGGAAAAAGGGAAGAGCGAAGGGACGAAAACGACACTGAAAACTCACCACAACACAGAGCAACAGCCCACGGCGGCCATGACACCACGCCCAGAAAGCAAACGACCAGCAGGGGGCGATAGAGAGAGAGAGAGCAAGATAGAGAGAGAGAGAGAGAGAGAGAGAGAGAGAGAGAGAGAGAGAGAGAGAGAGAGAGAGAGAGAGAGAGAGAGAGAGAGAGAGAGAGAGAGAGAGAGAGACAGACAGACAGACAGTATGACAAAAAAAAACACAAGAAGATAGAAAGGTGAGGGGTTGAAGTGGGGTTAGTAGAGAGAATTATATGTTATGCTTCATGGTTCATAAGAATAGTTAGTGAACACACACAAAAAACAAACTCCTGTCAGAACATCTGTATACACAATGACAAAACAGAGTTTATAATGTAATCCACTGGCACATCTGCAAAAACTTTGATGTCCCGGTTCCATAAAAGTTGTGGGAAAATTAATCAAAAGTAATCACTCCAAACAAGGAGATACCTACCGCTCACGTTTGACCTAATGATCCCATAGAGCGTGAACATCGAAAACAAAGTGTTATGATCATATATCATACTTAGGTACAAAAAAGACAAGAAGGCATTGCTGATTGAAGTGTCAATACCAGTGATTTCAGACTAAACGATGCAGAAATCAAGGAAATGACCAAACACCAAGGCCTCAAGAATAAAGTGTGAAGATCCTGGAAGCTGAAGAATGCCAAAGTTGTACCAGTGATAGCTGGAGCGACAGGAATGATGACAAAGAACCTCACCGAGATAATAAATATAGGGGTCATACTGCTGGGCGCTCACCTGGTAGTGGCTGGATAAGATGACCAGACAGCCACTGGTTGGCATGGATGACTCACAAAATATATAATGGAGAAGAAAGTAAATACCTATGGATGGTTTTTTCAATGCCATAAACAATCATTGGTACATCACGGGTGATAAAGTTTGCGGTCAAATTTCATCGAAATTGTGTGTGGTTTCAGAAAAGATATCAAACACATATTTTGGGGGTCAACCCCCCTGTAGAAATCCTTCGACCCCAAATTTTTAGTAATTGTCATGAACAAACTTTAGTACATCACGGATGGTTGAAGATCGTGGTCAAGATTCGTCAAAAATGTGTGTGTAGCTTCTGAGAAGAAATCAAACATATTTTGGGGGCAACCCCTCTCTCCCCTTAGACCCTTCGAGACCCCATTTTTTTAAATATCATGAACAAACTTTAGTACATCACGGGTGGTGAAGATGGTGGTCAAGATTCATTGGGATTGTATGTATAGTTTTGGAGAAGAAAGCAAATACTTATTTTGGGGGAGAACCCCTCTTAAATCACTTAAGAGGCAGATTCTTCTCATGTCATGAACAAACTTTGGTAGGTCATGAGTGATGAAGGTTGTGGTGAAGTTTCATTGGAATTGTGTGTGTCGTTTGAGAAGAAAGTAAATACCTCCTTGGGGAGGGAACTCATCCCCCCCCCTGTAAACTCCCTCTGTTGACCCCTTCAGACCTCCTTATTTTTTTAATGAATTCATGGGTGATGAAGATTGTGGTTAAATTTATTGAAATTGTATTTGTAGTTCCTGAGAAGAAGTTGCATGTATTTGTGGACGAACGATGGACCATCCCATAAGCTCCCTGAAACTACATTACAGGTAAACTAAAACCTATCCCTGAGAATATTATAACAAACGAACTATGGTTGGAAGCTGTCCGGGGTTCAACGATGATCCTGAAGAAAGCCCTCGACACAAAACGTTGAGAACAGAAAACTTCACAGCTTGGTCCATGAATCATCACCCCTTACCGAAATGAAGGTGGATACTTTGATCCCACCTTGGGCGGACTCCATTCCACAGTCTGAAACCCACAGATGTAGATACCAATCAACAACAAATACAAATACACGCACAGATGCACGCACACGCTTGGCCGATATTGGCAATTTTTCTGGAATCAGCAGGTTGGACTCAGTGTGATTAACGACTCCAGTATGTACTGTATACAACCCAGAAACCTTGAGTAGCTTTCACAGAAAAACAATGTCACATTTATGAAGACATTTCAGGAATATGTTCACAAACATTATTCTTTATAAACAGCTGCGTGTGATGGGTGAAAAAAAAAATTGGTCGCTAATTTAGAAAACACGCTAATACAGCAAACGGCTCAGAAATCGGGTGTTATGAAATATATTTTGCTTTGAAACTCACAATTAGAAACAGAGCTAATCCGAAAAAAGGCGCGATGATAAAGGAAAGCCTGATAGAACCTCCATACGATACGGGATGAAACTTTGCCACCACGGCACCCGTAACAGGCATGGCATGTCTACACACCCGCAGAGAGTCCATGCAGATCCAAATCTACCCAGTTGTACCACGTCTGTGTGTGCTGTATACGTACCTTTACCTTGTAGTAACTGTCAACTGTACATTCCAATCAGGAGATGAAATGCACTGTGCAACTCGGTCAGTGTCTCAAGCACTCCAACGGAATGCCTGGCTTGGCAAGCGATTACAAATTGCCATCGATACAACGATGCTACTGGAAACACCCGTGCAATGTCCGAATTGAAAAAAAATCAACACCTTTTCTGGAGTCGAAACTGTTGATATTTTGAAATTTGGAGCTTATATTTATTTATCGTTGAGAAATAATTGTGGCCTGTTCCAAATCGAGGCATGGTTGAGTAGGCCAAAAAACATGGCGTCTTCAGACCCCAGGGAGGTTACCAGGAAAAACTTGAAGACCCCAGAGCGAGAGGTGGCCGAGGATCGCCTGAAGAAGGATATAATTAAATAAGGCCATTAATTATCTTCAAAATGGGTGTTCTAATCGACCCAAACACCAAATTTTCACTCTTGCACTTCCTTGGAGTTTTCTTAGTATGCATGCAAAGTTTCAAGCTGCTAGGTTTTATGTTTTTTTTAGTTATGGAGGAGATACACACACTGATACACACACTGACACACACACTGACACACTGACACACTGACACACACACACACACACACACACACACACACACACACACACACACACACTGATACACACACTGATACACACACTGACACACACACACACACACACACACACACACACACACACACACACACTGATACACACACTGACACACACACTGACACACACACACACACACACACACACACACACACACACACACACACACACACACACACACACACACTGCCTTTTTATTCGTGTAGATTAGAGCAAGTTGTTATCATTATAATTATTTTGTAATCTACCATGCTATGGAAGATGGACGTGTTAAGTTGCACTATACACCTCAACATGGCATGCTTTCAAAACATGGGAATTCTTCTGAGTTAATTATAGTAAATTAGCCTAATCAACTCAGGAGATCATGGCGATAATATCGGTGAATCATGCTCAACATGAGAAAGCTCTTGTAGAAATCTACAAAATACATGATCTCACACACACACGCACACAATTCATCCATTTACAGTAGAAGGTAGGCCACTGTGTGATGGTGTGTTTTTTTATACTTGCTCTAGACTTGTGGAAGAGCTACAACACAAAACAAATCACACCAACAGCAAGGCAGAGAGAGAAAGTAGACAGAGACGGACAACAAGCGATATAGGTAACCAATTAGTATAGGGGTGATTTCCAAATCCAATCTTGCATCATGAATGATAATTATGAATGTTTTACAAAGCTCAAAACGTGATCTTTTTGGTGAAAATGCACATCTGAGTTTTAGTCATATCTCTAATTTGATTGTATCATTTGATTTTGCATTTCGCTCTGCAGAAAACTTCCCTTAAATGGAACATTTAGTATTTCAAATAATATACTCATATGATCAAATTGCTCCCCAGAAAAATAAGGCAGTCACTTCATCAGCGACCCCCAATATTTCATTCTATAAATGTCCCCTTAGTTATGGGGATTCTAAATATTTGAGACAAAATACTGAAGCATTCAGCTCATTGTCAACACAGGCAGCAAGACTTTGAAAACATACTTTCATATCAGACAGCCTTTGTTTACATGGGCCGTCTGTGCTGGGAACCTTTGTCCCAGGAAATGGCTGAACAGATTCTAACCTAAGGCGTTCAGTTATTAATTAATCTTGACCATTCCCCAAGGTCGTCCAAATAAGACAAATTTAAGACAATAGGCAAAGGGGCGAGATGGATTAGACATGTTTCTTATCTTTCAAAAGGTTTACTGATCTATCTATATACTAAAAAACAGGCAATATGTGTGGTTGTGTGTGTTTGTGTGTGTGTTTGTGTGTGTGTGTGTGTGTGTGTGTGTTTGTGTGTGTGTGTGTGTGTGTGTGTGTATGTGATTGCTTGTTTGTTAGTGTGTCAGTATGCATGTCTCCTCCATACCTCCAAAACCATGAAACCGAAAAGACTGAAACTTTGTATGCATACTAAGAAACTCCAAGGAAGTGAAAGAGTGAAAATTGTGTGTTTGGGTTCATTAAAACACCCTTTTGAAGATAATTAATAGCCTTATTTAATTATATCCTTCATCAGGCGATCCTTGGCCACATCGCTGTCTGGGGTCTGAAGGTGTTTCCTGGGTAACCTCGCTGGGGTCTTAAGCCGCCATGTTTTTTGGCCTGCTCAACCTTATCTTGACTTGTAACAGGCCACAACGATTTCTTAATGATAAAGTATATTTTTCACTTTCTTCACTCAGATTTGTGTCTATATTTTCGGAGGTTTTGCATGGTTCTCTTCAGGGAATCAAAGCAAATCTGGTTAAAAAAAAACATGGACGTTTTTTAAAAGAAGCAAAAACTTTTGCGTGGACCTCAAACCAATGAATCACATGACACGTGCACAGATGAGCAGGAAAACTGGCGGAATTTCTGCAATGTTTATTTCACAGGCGATTGAACTTTGTGATATTTCCAGGGTTGTTCTGCATTAAGCAACAACTCTTTTGTGGATAGTAATTTTTTGAACGAATTCATTTTATTTCATTAACTGCTGCGTGCCTGGTGAAGACGGGCTATAAAGTTAAAGTTATCCTTTATGGTATGCAGTGACAGCCTTGCCAATTGTTCCTTATCAACCATTTAATTGAAATGCTTGCATGAGTGCTAAAGCCACTTGCCGAGCACCCATTGTCAATAGTGGTAATGCGCTACATCATTCTGAGTGAACCGTTCACTCTCTGTGGATGTTTTTGCCACGCTCCATCAGTCAGAGTGAGTGGTTAGTGCGCCATCACCCTGAATGAGTGGTTCGTGCTCTGTCAACCTGAGCGAGTAGTTCGTGCTCTGTCTCACTGAGCGAGTAGTTTGTGCTCCATCACCCTGAGCGAGTAGTTTGTGCTCCATCACCCTGAGTGAGTGGTTCGTGCTCCATCACCCTGAGTGAATGGTTCCTGCTCCATCATCCTGAGTGAGTGGTTCATGCTCCATCACCCTGAGTGAGTGGTTCGTGCTCTGTCACCTTGAGCGAGTGGTTCGTGCTCCGTCAATCTGAGCAAGTTTTTGTGAAATAACATCCAATTTCTGAGCCATTTGCCATACTAACATGTTTTAAAATTACCAAGCCAAATTATTTTCCAGCCAACACACACAGATATATATATATATATATATACATATACATATACATATATATACATATATATATATATATATATATATATATATATATATATACATATATATATGTTGTTCATCTTTCGGCTGCTCCCGTTAGGGGTCGCCACAGCGGATCATCCGTTATGATCCGCATACTGATTTGGCACAGGTTTTACGCCGGATGCCCTTCCTGACGCAACCCTGGTCGCCTCTTACGACACAGGGATCAGGATTTGGGTTTCGCCATGATTCCGGGCTGCTCTACACCCTGCCCAGTGCAGAGCTCCCGTCCTCAAGCGATCCTCCAACCCAAGCCTCCGAGTAGCCGGATTACAGGCGCACGCCACTACGCCCGGTATATATAAATATATATATATATATATATATATATATATATATATATATATATATATATATATATATATATATATATATATATATATATATATATATATATATATATATATATATATATATATTCAGTCGTTTTTGCATCCAGAAACAGAGCAATTATAGTTAACCACTTTCAAATTGCCATTACTTCATTTAAATGCTGAAAATAATGTTAAAAAGACGATTTGAAATGCAGATTTCGCCCTCGCAGCAGCAGGTTAAAAGTGTCCCAGTAAGGAGAAGTGAGTCACTGCACGCGTGTACGAAGGGCCTCATTGGCATTCCTACGTTTGAAAGTCCTATATTGGGGTTGGGAATCTGAAGTAATCTTAAGCCAATTTTATATCCAAGCATAATAACATAGTAAATTGCAGTATTCCATCATTAATTATCGTGTGTTCAGAACAATGGCATGATGATGACATACCTTTGACACAATTTGGCAAATAACACTGTTCGGTTTCTCCAAAGGAATTACACATTCGGTTGTGAATCGGACATTGTTTTCATCGAAGTGTAAAACTGCTTGTCAAAACAGGTGCGTCCTATTTGTGTATGCACATTCCTGAATCATACTAAATCATATTCCAGGAAGCAGCCTTATAAAAAAAGAAATACTTTCCTGCATTGAATAACTTCATTGAAGAGTCGCGCATTGAAAGCGGTTTTCATTTTGTCCAATTTGCTCAACAATTTTCAAAACATTGTTACAGGACATAATGGGGGAAGATAATTGAAGTATCTTCCAGAAAAAAAATATTTTGGGTTTCAATTTATTTTCCTTTCAATAATAACCTTTCCATCCCACCTTTAAACTTTTCCCTAGATTGGGTCCATAATGAAATCGTTCAAATTGGAGGGTTTGGAAAGCAAAGTCATCTTTTTACTGAAAATATACCAAAAGGTATGAGATTTATTCATTCATTCGTTCATATGCAGCTTGTGGCTGTGGGTTTGCATTGGTTCTTACAACAGTGCTCCATTTAGGTTAGTGCAGGAATTTATAATTTGGTCAGGGTACCGACGATAACTCTACTCTTCGTGAATGACACCATGGTGTCTTAAACGTCCACCAACTAATGCTGGCAGATGGGACACCCAATTTGACATTCATCGGATCGGGACAGCACACACATTGACGGATTTGTTATTAAATTTCATGTGACAACAGGTAGAGAGTTTTTAGTTGGGCTGAGATTCAAACCAAGGTTAGGCAGCATTGAGGTAAGCGTATGCACCTTCTCGCCCCATAATGTTGATTGTTAGTCGATTTGATTAAAAGGTAAAAACACAATTATTATCCTCACGCTTTTTGAAAAAAAAACGGGGGGTGGGGGGATATTGTAATTGGTTATCTGTGTCTGTCACATTGTCTCCTCCTAAATGTTTGTGCAGAAGTTCATCAAACTTGGTATTGTGATCACCACATGGCAATAAGGTGTGGGAACAGTATCTTTTGGGTCCCGCTCCCTGGGCCAAAAGGTCAAATCCCCAAAATGCAATTACAGGCACATTTTAAAACGATTTTATCAATGAAACTTTGTTCTTTGCAATCAGCATTGGGGGATGCATGAAATATGCAACAATTTTTTGGATTTGAACCCAGTTCATGCCCCAGGGGTGTAGACTTTGGGTCGCAGGGGTCAATAAGGAAAAAATAATTTAACTCAACATTTGACATTGAGTCATTCCTGGTGTGACCTTTTTGCCATCTTTCAACTGTGCTTGAGGTGCAAAGCACGGGGATTTGCGATGGTGCGCCATTGACTTCGCCATTGACTTTGCTCTAGTCTACAATTCCAAATGAAGCAATTACTCATTCCGAGGCACAGGCAATTTCCCTGATAATTGTTGGATTCTGTAAAGGATCATTAGTTTCCTGAAGAATGCCATTACCTTTTTTATCTGCCTTGCTTATGATTCAAGACTTTATAAACACCTATGTTCCTTAAAAAAGAAAATGTTGCTCCATTCAAAATGCCGTCACAAAGGCTGCCCTTTGTTGTCATGCACTTTAGAGACCTAATCAATTTGCCGGAATGATGTGTGTTGTTTTGTAAAGCAATTGATCCGAGCTAACACAGCGATTCAGCTCACCTTGGTGCGAGCAAAGCGAAGCAGCTTTCAAATTAAACTTGTTGGAGTTAAGCGCAGATCATTGGTGGCAGCCAGCATGTTGTAAGGGACGGGATGCTTCTTTTATGGCCATGCACATAGAACATCGCCGCACAATTACTTGTGTTTTGCGAAAGCTAATGACCGTATGAATTGTACTTGATGACACACTTCCAATGCCATTAAATCGTCATCAACTTGTATTTTTCCCACTGATGTAGGACAGTGTGGGCATTAATTCATCCCTTGCACCAATGGCTCGGTGTACATCAGCATAACGACTGTTGTGAAATACATTAGCATTTGTTGTACTCTACTAAAGTGTCAGAGCCCCAAACTTCTATTTTGCGTAAGAGTTCTGAATTCCGCTGAAGCACATCAATCTATTCATGCATTTACATTTCAAATATTGAGTTTTCACAGTAATATGTCCTGTAGCTTTGTGAAGCAGGGAAGTCATAAAGCGGCCATCAGTGAAAGCTCTCATAATATAATTACTCACAACTCAAGTGAATACATCTTTATTCAACTTTGGACTATGTGAAATGAAACGCAGAGTACCAGATATAATGTTTACCCATGCTGTGTCAATATCCAAATTTAATTAACTCTTCTTCTTTAATGGCTACAATTATTTACACAATTATTATTGTGGGGTTGATGGGAGGAACGAGGGGAAAGTTTGGCTCAAGTCTTTCATGAACGGTCTGGCCAGCCAGGCCTTTCATTCGACTAAGGTTAGGGCAGGAATTTGGAATTTGGCCATGATGCCGGCGATGGGTCACCTCCTCTTCATGAAGGATGCCATGGAACGTTTAATGTCCACCAACTAATGTTGGCAGATGGGACACCAGTTGAACATCCATCTGACGGATGAGAGACGGCACACACATTGATGAATCACCCTGCCTGTGAAACCTTGGATGACAGTATATATCTGGATCAAAATTCAAACCCAGCTGAGACAGCTTAGACTGGAGTCAAGTGTGCATACCCCTCAGTCTAGGTCATACTGTCACACCTCAAATTTTGTTAACTCTATCGACAATAACAATGCAATCAAATGCCTCCAGGTATGTTTAGTTGGCCTGTTTCTGTGTTCTCATTTCAACTCACGGCTTGTGATGTTTGGGTCTCACGGTCAAATACCATCGACTGTGTTGGTTTGTCAATTGCCTTCTCATATCCTATCAAGACATGTAAGAGTATATCGATATCCTTGTTCTCCATGTAATATTGTATGTTTACTACTACCATGCTAGCAAGTCCTGGAAATTGTGGAGTAATTGCTGTTGTATCACTTGTTTGTCGTTTTCCAGTTAGATTTAGGAGGTTGCCTATGCCCACCTACTTCTCCCTCAAACAGATCATTGAAACATTTAAGATTGACAAATTGCTTGCAAGTCTATTGACACTCGCTCCAATATTAGATTGAGGTTTTAAGCAGGGCACATGTTTGTATCCTTTCCCTTCCTTGACTTATCCATCCCCATTTTTTTCTCTTCCCTCATCACTCACTCTAATTCCCCCTTCAACAAATGAATTTTAAAAATAAAAAGGCATCTTCAATTGCCTGCCCTTCTTCCAAATCTTTTCAACGATTATACCTATTTCCACTTTCTTATCCTATGTGTTCTTGCATTTCTTTCTTTCTGTGTTCTTTCACCTCCTTCCAGGTTTTACACTTTCTGCCACCTGTGTGCTTTGTCCCCCCCCCCCCCCGCGCCACCCCTCCAGGTATGTGCAAGGTGCACGTGGTCCACCTTCAAACCCTTTATCGTGAAGTTATGCAGTGTAACTATGCAACATAAACAAGAACAAAAAAGGTCAGGATTACAATTTTTTACCTTGAGCATTACTTTTTCACCCCTATCTTCTCTTCTCTGTTTTCTTTCTGCCTTTTCCAATTCTCCATCTGTCCTTCCTTATTCGTCCCAAAGCTTTCCTGCTGAGAGAAAAAAAAATGCTGTTTTCCAAGAAAATCTATATGGCCTACAATAGTCTTGGATTGATGTTTGTGATCATGTGTTTGAATGTGGTCGACTGCAATATTGCTCAGCCTGTTACAAGTGCTTACAGCTTGCTGGTACCCCTTGGGAATCTCCCTCTCCCTTTCTGGTCCATTTCCCAGCCAGACTTGAACCCATCCGAGCTTCACATACAACCCTCCGTCCGTCTCCAATCTCCACCTTCATAACCAATCATTCACTATCCTCTCCCCCCTTCCTTTATCCTCCAAAATTCCCAATATATGTAGTTCCCTTGTCCCTCATTTTGTGGGCCTTGAATGTTGTAAGACTTCATAGTTGCCTTGCTTTCCCCTCTGGGCTGGCACCCCTGCCTCACATCTTGCTCATCTTGATGCCATGGAAACCAAAGCCTTCAAGATCATTGGATCTCCCGTGATGAAGCTTAGTCTATGGGCCTATCACTTTGCCATTGCAGACAGGTCAGTTGTCTTTCTGTGTTCTTTCACCTCCTTCCAGGTTTTACACCTTCTGCCCCCTGTGTGCTTTGTCCCCCCCCCCCCGCCACCCCTCCAGGTATGTGCAAGGTGCACGTGGTCCACCTTCAAACCCTTCATCGTGAAACTCCCAATATCCAGAATCACTGCTCGCATTCACCTCTACTGATTTGTTTATCCTTTTTCCTCCTGTGGAACCAACTTCCATACAATCTCACTCTTCCCTCCAGGTGTTCCAGGCAGTAGCTGTTCACCATCATCTCAGATCATCCCTAATCCAAAGCCATGATCTTTTCCACCCCTGTTAATTCACCCCCACCCCAAATTTCCAGCTTATCATTCCTGAGTTTGCTTCTGAATCCATCTTATCCATCCCCTGCATTCTCCCCAACCCCTCTTTCCCACATTCCTTGTTGTCCATCTCTGTCTATTTTGTCTCTCAGCCCTGCAGTTGACATTTCTTACTTCTCTTTCTGCTTTTCCTTTCGTTCTGTTGCATCCTGAACTGTTCTGTGTCCTTGCTCTTCCACAAGCCTTGACTTTGTACATACAAAAAACAAAAATTTGTCAGACCCTTCAAATGGGTTTGGTTCTCCTGATATTTGGCAAACAAAATTTTTCTCAAAATGGAGGTTCTCAACTCTTGTCTCGCTCCCTGCTTCTTCCTTTCTGCAGTTTTATCAACCCAGCTCTCATTCCGGTGGTGGAGTTGCTGTGCATGTTTGTAATTCTCTTTCCTACAGCCCCCTGCTCAATCCTGGACCCTCCTGGCCCCATGGATATTTGTGAGTTCATATTCCTCTCCATAACAACTTCTTGTTTCTTTGTGCATCCACCAACCCCACTCCACCACCCCCCCACCCACTTCCCTTTTCCGATGACTCCATATATTGGGCTTTTACTTCAAATGTGGATTCTCTGTTGTCTGTTTACCCCAGTTCTCTATAACAAAGGTGTACAGAATTTAATTGCCACCACGTCTGTTGGCTTGAAGTCATCCTCAAATCACAGTCCATGTTATTGCAACTAAGGAATTTTGTCAATCAGCAGGACATATTCAGTCTGGTGCATTTCCAACATGCATCTCTCCAAAAGGCTTTCATTCTTGTTAGATCTGGTCACATCAAAACTCCCTTTTAAACTAACTTTCTCCTGTTGGTTCTTCTGATAATGTACTACTCAACATTTGTATCATCCGTGCTATCAAGAGACCACCATAGCACTGTGATGCCTGGCAGCTCAGCAAAGCAGATTTGTTTGGCTTTGAATCTGCCATCTTCCTTACAGACTGATGTGATCGATTATTTCATAAACTCTGGAAAAGGACTCTTCCTGGAACTTTTTCCTCAATATATTGCTTTCTATCCACCAACAGTTCATCGATTTTTACCTCTTGCTATCCTGTTCTCCACCTCGAGCCTGATGCACCAATGTGTTGGAAGTAGCTTTTCTATGAAATAGTTTGCATTCGCCACCTGCAAGATATACCCAAATGATAGTAATTTACAGACCCAATAAGTCTGCATCCAAACTAAAATGGATCAGAGACAAACATAAAGCTCACCTGAGGACAATTTTCTCAAGCCTCTCACCTTTCTATAAGACACTGTGGCTGCTGATCAAGTCTGTCACTTTTTCATCTTCCACTTCTGTCTCTTTTCTCCTGAAGGATGGAGCCATGTGGAAAATACTGATCATGATGTAGCTGAATGTCTGACTATTGTCTATATACACAAATGAGGTCCCCCAACTCATTTCTTATCATCTCCTCACGACTCGACCCATGATATCCTGCTCCCAACCTCATGTCAACTTCTGTCTCTCTGGAAGTTTCCAGTCAATATCGACAGTTCCAAATACATTTTGGCACATTCTCAGCAACTCGACTTGATATACAGTATCAGCATTTTCTCAAAGCCTATCTTTTAGCCCTATGTTATCCTCATTATTTGCTCACTTTTACATTTTCTCAGATGGTCACCTACCTTCATATAAAAAAAAAATTACATTATCACCCATCCACAAAAAATGCTGCCAAGACTGACCCCCCCTAATTAACCTCAAACTGGTCACTGTTCGGTACATCTTTAGCAATGTCATGGAATTAATCGTTGCTGCAGATCTCGTCATATCTCATCTCCAACTGTCTGATCTCTGATCTTCAGTTCAGTTTCTTCTTCAGTAATTCAACCCAGACATGATGCTTCTTATAACTCAACAAAAGATGGATCCTCTATATCTTAAGACTAGGTCAACAAAATCTCGATAGACAACCGTTGTGCCTTTGAAACTGCCTGGCACCCAGCCCTGTTTTCCAAACTGTCAGCCAATGATATTCAGGGTCTCTTCTTGAATTGTGACACAGTTCTCTTGATGAGAACAAACAGATTATCATGGATTCTATTCCATCTTCCGTTATCCTCCTTGACGATGCTGCACCACAGTACAGTCTTTGAGGACCAATCTTATTCTTGGTTGGCATCAATGACCTTTTGATTTCCTTGGAAAAATCATTTACACTATTAAGCTGATCATGACAGCCTGTGTTGAACCTAACACATACAGCATACAATAAAGAGGCAGGCTGCAACAGCCATACCTGCATGCATGTAGGTGTTAGGGCATGAAGGAGGTTCCATTACAGGCACATTTTAATGTGCGTGTAATGGAACCCCATAGAAACCTTTTCATAGAAACCTCCCCAAACGGACGCTGAATAAATGCAATGAAAACTAAAACTCGGAGTCTGAATGTCCATTTTAATACCTGCTGAGTCATAAATGTTGCACATACGATCGGAAAAACCTGCGAGACACAACATAAAAACTTGTTTAGTCAGTGACCAATCTCAACATTGCAATACCTCCACAGCTTATACAATGTCGCCACGTCTGGTATGTCAGGATGAACTTAAGGCAGTCATACCTACAGTAAATACACCCGTTTTACAGTGTGGTGTAGGCTTCCGCCTTTTACAATGCAACCACATTTAAAAGTGTAATAACTTTTCAATTAAGTAACGTTGACGATCAGGGAGGAATATCTATAACCAAACAATTCATGAACAAAGAATCTATATTTAATTTAAGGAGAAATCAATGGAAATCATAAAGAATCAGTGAAATTAAGGAACAACAAATTATATCGATTTGTGGCACACAGTGAACTCATCTTATTCTGAAACACCTTCATGTAAAATATCTCACTGATTACAATTTGACTCAACTTCAAATTCCTAAGTTTTTAGAGCTTCTGTGCTCCTACAATGATTGGCTTTGCATGCCCATAATCATTACATCATTGAACAATAATATACTGTCGGACCTCACTATTTGTGGATTCGTTATTCGCAGACCCCACATATTCGCGGATTATAAAATGTGACCTGCTTCGACAATCGTAGCCCTGTGCTTCGCATATTCATGCTTTTTTTATTCGCATCTTTCGGTTTCTTTTGCGTTTTAGCAGGCATATTCACAGATTTTTTTTGTGCGCTTTTTATTCTTTGGAGGTTGTGTTCACATTTTTTTTTTTGTGGGCTTATTCGTGGGTTTTTTTGTGGGCGTATTCGTGGTTTTTTACAGAATTTTTGTTTTCCCTCATGAGTGCCAGGAACCTCTCCCCCATTTTTCCATTGAAACAATGCCCCACTATTTGTGAATTCGCTATTCGTGGCATTTTCCAGGAACATATCCCCTATGAATAGTGGGGTCCAACAATACACATGGTCCAAAGAGGTTCCACACAATTGACAAAGCAGAAAAAAATGTCAGCTTTACCAACATTTTACAGAAAATGACTGAATTGCATGCTGAACGCAATGTCACATGGTCTCTCATTGTACAAATTTATTTCCCAACTTATTGCCATGCAATAAAAAATAACTTTTACCCATTTTTCCATATTATAATATGAAGGTGGAAGATTTCAGTAATATACCAAAACAGTACAAGTACAACTAGATGAAAATCAATTTGGCTGTCAGCGAGCAGTGCACACTGTAAAGCTGAGATCATCACTTTAATCAATGATGGACTTTACTATGTATACACATGACACCAGGGGTGATCGACAACCCTTACAACTGGGGAAAAATAGCTGATTGGCTCCCTGTAACACATCTTTCAATGTAGGAAATTCTCATGCTCTCACTCAGTTCCTCCATTAAGATCTGCTGTTACCACAAATCCCATGAACCCCCAAATTTAATTATTTAGCCAACTATCTGGAAGAGATGTGCATTCTCTGAAGCTCTTGGCTGGGCCTGACTGTCAGTCATAATCAGTTAGGTCAAACAATTTCTCAAAACTAACTTCCAAGACTGGCCATCACATTGGTATTCTCCGCAGAGCAAAGGCAATTCTAAGACATGCACAGCTTATTATTGTGTACAAGGCTTTCATACAAAGTACCATTGAGTATACCTCCCATTTTGGGCTGGTGCAGCTTCCATCTTGCTCCCCTGAAGGCGGTTGAGTCCAAGGTTTTATAGTAATATTGCCATGTTTCAGCAGGAGCCCGAGTCTCAGGATTTGCTTCTTGTCCATCACAGGGGGATTGGTGGACTATATTTTCTATATCATCACTTCTGGCCATAATCTAACTACCTTCACTTCCCATGCCTGGCAGCTCAGCTTGATATTCATCTTCATCCCATTTTGCTTTTATCTGTGGTTCAATCCACTGAGTCTGTTGTCTCTCTTTCCTTACAGTCTTTCAAGACTGCTCGTTCCTCATGATACCCAATCACAATCTCTTCTACTCCCAGGAATAGAATAATCACTTTTACTTCCTGTCACTCATCTTTATATACTCTCATGTTTTTGGTCAATATGTGGAGGTGGAGGGGCCGAATCCCACTCCTGACACCAATTGTTTTCGGGCCGAGTTTCGTTGGCGAGTACGACCGCTAAGTGGAGCAGTAGAGTCGGCTCCACTGAACACCCAGAATTTATAGGTCGTCACCCCGGATAACTCTGGATTCGATGGGTCCCTTATCGGACCGAAGATCGCCAATAGGTCGACCACATGGGATAGGGTCGATTGCCATTTTCAATTTACCTAAATACCCAGGTCGTCCAAACTACCAGGGAAATTCACTCTCGGAAGGGCCGTTACCGAGCCGGATCCGAGCCGTACCCCAAGCGGAGAGTACCAGATTCCTGCTGGGCCAATTGCATGATTACGGCAGCAATGAGGCCTCTTAGTTCCCATTCGCAGCATGGCAAACCAATGATAGAAACACAGAAACGAGCTGATACATTTAATAATAGGCAGGGAGGGGAAGGGAACACACAATGAGCAGAGGGATCCAACAATAAGAAATGAAATGCAAATAATGTATAAGGCACTTAAACAATTGCTACATATAGACTGGGCCAACAGACACACATGCACACACCCAAAATAAATGATGGTCGCGGCCTTTATTCGGCCCTTCAGCTTGGGAGGGAAGGTAAGCCGAAGTGGAGTTCCTGTCTCCCACCTCTCCACCTCTTGCGGTTTTCGATGATCCGGTTCGGCGGGACTCGAACCCGCAACACAATGCAATGATGGACGCCAGCCAGCACGAAGGTGGACCAGACAGAATGCCGGCAGGCCAGACGAGATGACCAGGCAATGAGGCTGACAAGGCGACCAGGTGACCAGGCAACCAGTCAACGAGGCTGACAAGGTGAACAGGTGATGAGGCTGACAAAGTGACCAAGCGACGAGGCGACGTAACCTTTTTCCACCAGACAGAACACCCCAAACACTTATTCACCCCTTCTCCAGAGAGCCGCCTCCTCGGACCCGCTCTCCCTCACTGGACGGTTTTGGCGCGCAATTGCGCTTGTCGCCCCCGTGGTTGGCCGAAAGTGGCGCCAAGTCCGCTAATTGGACCGGGGGGGGGGGGGTTGCATGGCGGCTGTCACGGAGGACCGCCCCTCAAACAGGGAGGGTAACATTGTCCTGCATTGTGGCGCTCATTGGCCGACTGACGGAAACCTCGCTCGCATCTCCCTGATAGGTCGAGAGGCGCCGCAAGGTCCCTCTTTGAACTCTGCCCACCGCAGGCGCTATGATGTCGGGTTGAGGAAGCGAGGTGAAGGCGTGTTGTTGTTGTTATTATAAGTGTAAAAATCCTATCTATAAAAGAACTTTGCAGCACATGCACACTTAATTCCCATTAGACATAGGGGAAAGGGAGCTATCTATCCACATTTATTATCGAAATAACTGAGCTAAAGGGACCTGAATGTTGAGTGCTCATGGCTTCCAGATTCGCAACACTATGTCATCAACTCAACAAGAATATTCAAATTTGAATGTAGAGATTGTCACTTCACATAATTTCTGATTAGTTATTACTCTTCCATTTCGTATCAATAAGAGATAAAATGAGCATACAAGCTGTCACAAATAATTGTGTTAATGACGATGAGTTAGGACAACACAAGAGAATAATAGAAAATAACTTAAACACAAGAGGAGGCCATTTGGTCCTTCATTGCCTTTGCTTTCTTTTTCCACACCCCATTAACTTCATCTGTAAAATGATTTATCTTCTCTGCTATAATTGTTCCCGTAATCGAAACACATTACTGTTTAGCAATTGACTTACCAATGTATTGTTGATACAAGATGATGAATTAAACAGGCAGGTGAGTGTTCAATCAAAGTACTTATGCATCGAGCAAGCATGAGCACCTTTTGCTAAAATGTTGGCGTGGACTGCATTGAAAACCGAGTTATTGGTGCAGAAAATTCGTGCCACTTCCACAATGAGGCAATAAAAGTATGAATGACATGACATGAAGCCATTTGCTAAAACTTCACATCATTGTTGGAGTTTGGGTTGGTTGTATGGTCTCGACTCTGGAGGTATGCACACTCACCTTTGAGCTGTAGAGACTGGGTTTGAATCTCAGACAAGTTATAAACTGATCGCAGTGTTTTACAGACAGGGTGATGCATCAATGTGGGTGCTGTCCTGAAATCGAATTAAATTGGGCATCCTGTCTGCCACCATTAGTTATCAACATTAAATACGAACAATGTACATCTGCTTCTTGTCCATCACAGGCAGATCATGAAAGGAAGGTGAGTTATTACCGGCACTCTGGCAAAATTTCTGCCCTGACTTATTGTGTCGTAATGGCCATCCATCCAATATGTTAACGCCAGCCAATAAACTGCTTTGGCAGTAACAGGACAGTGAAACCACCAGGTTTTTGAATTGTTGCAGTGTGTCGATATTGCTCATAGGCAGAGCATTTGACGTTATCAAAAGGTACCACGTTCGAATTTGGTTGCCACTCAACTTTAACCTGACTCAGGGGCATAACGGTTACACCACCTGATCTGAGTCTGAAAGGATGTCCGTTCGAAACAGGCCCCGGGCATCATACCAAAGACTTAAAATGGTACATGCTGCTGCCTCTTTGCTGAAGTTATTGCATGTTTTGATGGGGGATATTGACCTCATTATGCAATGAGGTTCTCCTCGTGCATTGACGTTCCTTGTCACAAAATGTATATATATATATATATATATATATATATATATATATATATATATATATATATATATGTATATATGTATGTATGTATATATGTATGTATATATATATGTATGTATATATATATATATGTATATATATATATATATATATATATATATATATATATATATATATATGTATATACATATATATGTATATGTATGTATATATGTATGTGCATATATATATATATATATATATATATATATATATATATATATATATATATATATATATATATATATATATATATATATATATATATATATATATATATATATATATATATATATATATATATATATACAGTATAGATATAGATACACACACATTTATATTTATATATATATATATATATATATATATATATATATATATATATATATATATATATATATATATATATATATATATATATATATATATATATATATATATATATATATGTATGTATGTATATATGTATGTATGTATATATATATATATATATATATATATATATATATATATATATATATATATATATATATATATATATATATATATATATATATATGTATATATATATATATATATATATATATATATATATATATATATATATATATATATATATATATATATATATATATATATATATATATATATATATATATATATATACATATATATATATATATATATATATATATATATATATATATATATATATATATATATATATATATATATATATATATATATATATATATATACATATATATATATATATATATATATATATATATATATATATATATATATATATATATATATATATATATATATATATTATAAACATACAGGGTGTCCCAAAAAAATGTACTCAAATTTTGGCTCCTCATAACTCATTGAATTTTTCTTTTTTTTTTCAGATGAAATTGACCCTAATAATAGCAGGAGTACGAAGAGGTATTGAAGAAAGAAAATTTATCATAAAGTGCTCCTGGAAGCAGGAAAATAACATGGAATTGCAAAGACAATTTAGAAGACATTTTCACAAAGATCCACCAATGTGACGCACCATTGCTCGCATCCGAGATAAGTTTGAAACAGATGGAACTGTGCATGACGTCCATAAGGAGCGTTCAGGATGACCACGGTCATCAACCACCCCCGCAAAGGAAAATCAATTGCAGGAAACCCTCCACCGATCCCCACGGAAATCTGTACGATAAATGGCTCTTGAGGCATGAATCCCAAAATCAAGCGCCCATCACATTTTGAAGCGAATTAATTGGAAAAGTTACATTCCAACATTAATCCACACTCTAAATGAAGACGATCCTGACTGCAGACCTCAATTTTGTGAGTGGTACCTGGGCAAATGGGAAGAAGATGCAGCATTTCCATCCAAAATTGTTTGGAGCGATGAGGCCAGCTTCAAGTTAAATGGCTCATTTAACCGACACAATTGCACCTACTGGGCTACTGAAAATCCGCATGTTACTATGGAACACCATTTAAACTTACCAGGGGTTACTGTGTGTTGTGGGACATCAGCATTGGGCATCCTAGGGCCATTCTTTTTTGACCAAACTGTCACTGGGGATGTTTACTTAAATTTGCTGCAGGAATCCGTCGGCCCACGTGTCGAAGAGATATTTGGTGACGAAGAGATTTACTTTCAGCAAGATGGAGCACCTCCCCACTACCACCGTGATGTAAGGGCCTATCTCGAAGCAACTTTTCCGAACAGATGGATTGGGCGAAGAGGTAGTGTTGAATTCCCTGTGCGTTCCCCAGACCTCACTCCAATGGACTTCTTTTTATGGGGATATCTCAAAGGTAAGGTTTTCGGCTCAAAACCAGCAACAGTCAATGAGTTGAAAGAGGACATTGAAAGACAATGTCTTGCAGTTCCAAATGAAATGATTTGTAACACTGTTGAATCCATTGGTCCGCGTTATCGGCTGTGTTTGGAAGGTGATGTTCGTCAGTTTGAACATTTGTAAACATACATTTATCCATTTATACATTTAACCATTAATCTTCTTTCTAAGTCAATAAACAACGCATTTATTATCATTTTAAGAGTGAGTACATTTTTTTTGGACACCCTGTATGTATGTATATATATCTACAGTAGACTAGGCGTAAGTCGGCAGCGTGTAACTCGTCACTTCGCCTAAGTCGGCAGCGTCAAAAAGTCCCGAATTTATCTCATGTTTAGTCCCTATGAATAAAGGGTCATGCCTCTGTAAGTCATCATCTCTAAGTCGTCACTTCGTCTAAGTCGTCAGATGTTGTCTGTTCCCACATAATGGAAACTCAAGTAAATTACCACTCCTAACTCGTCACATGGAACTGCTGCCTCACGAGAAGCCCGATTTCATGATGCTCGCTCATTGGTTTACACCGCCAGTGATAGGCTATTTATAACTGCGTACACACGTTGATCGCACTGCAGGCAGGACAATGGCGACTAAGCATAAGCTTACAACTAAAACCTACCAAGAAAAATACGGCATTATCCAGTTTTGTGAGGCAAACCCACTGATGAAGAAAACAGCCATAGCTGAGAAGTTGGACATCAAACGGCAGACATTGAACGATATCTTGAAGAATAAGGGCACGATGTTTGGACAAATGGAGAAGATCGCGAGGCGAGGTAAGTGTGAAACGCGTGAGATGTGTGCCCTTTTAAGATGTCGATGACGCGCTCATCATCTGGTTTCGACAAATGTCGGCTCAGCCAAATATTCGGTTGGACGGTGAAATGTTGCTGCTGAAGGCACATAAATTCGCTGCGGACCTCGGTCCTGATGATGCCGAGACCTTGCCGATGCACTGGATAGACAGATTCAAAGTGAGGTGGGGAATCAGCAAGGTCAAGAAGTGCGGCGAATCAGGCAGCGTGGATTCGGCAGTGGTGCACCACTGGAATGATGGCAAATTGAAAGACATCTTGGAAAGGTATCAGCCTCGGGACGTGTACAATGCCGATGAGACTGTGCTTTTCTGGCAGATGCTGCCAAAAAAGTCTCTGGGGTTCGTTGGTCAATCCCATCATGGTGATAAGCAGGCGAAGTTGTTGTCTTACAGTTGTTCATTATCTTTACTTTTGATAAACTGATTCATGAATTCCATCTTTGCTTGACCACTTTCTAACTCACCAATGAACCCCCACCTATGCCCCGAGGATTGTGTTTTCCTTTTGGTACAATAGCCGGCTCTTACACATACGTGTCCAGGCCACGCGCGACTTCATCCTTCACCCCACAGCCATCATGAATGTTCGCATACGCATAAGTCGTCACATTTCTAAGTCGTCACTTTTTTCTCGGTCCCGATGGTGACGACTTACGCCTAGTCTACTGATATATATATATATATATATATATATATATATATATATATATATATATATATATATATATATATATATATATATATATATATATATATATATATATATACTGTGTATATGCAGAAGACACAATTCCACCAGGCTGTTGGAAGGGAGTTTGTTCCCAATAGTGTGGAATATTTAGGGAGTTTGCTTGATATGTGCTTTAACAGCATTATGGAAGACACCCATGGAAAATAGGCAAAATGTAAAATGTGACTTCAATTCCTCAACTTACACCCCTACCCCCCACCACCCCTGTCGAAGTTACACCTCTGTCTTACAACTTACACCCCTGTCGAAGTACTCAACCTCAAGTACCCTCTGCCCCACCCCAACGCTCTAGCCAATCCTCCATCATTTCTTCTTCAAATATTCAACTCCTCCCCCCCCCCACCTCAAACTCCAAGTCTGCAAGCCCCCAACCAACCCCAAGTTTCGCAGCTCTCGCTTTCTTCTTTAAGTCCTCAACTCCCTCTCCCCAGCCAAAGTCCACAACCTCCCCTCCCAGCCCAAAGTCTGCAATCACCCCACCCCTTCCAACCCCAAGTTCACATAATAGTCACTAACTGTTAAGACTGCTCAGGTTTCTCGGTGAAGTCAATCGAGAAAAAAAAAAATATATATATATATATATATATATATATATATATATATATATATATATATATATATATATATATATATATATATGTCAATGTCAACAATACGAATAATCATAAATTATCTCAACATATAGAAGTATGATAGCAATTAGCAAAGATGGTCGATGCTATGGACAAAAGTTGTTTAGTTTTGCAGGAAACAACATGAAAAACACAATATATTATCCAATAACCATGTTTTGAGAAAACATTATGACTCTTTTCTCGAATAAATCAATTATCAAAGCTGCAGTAAACTATAACAAAAACAAACAAACAAGAAAATAAGTACAAATCTTTGTGATGTTTGTTATTGGACATCATGCATGTAAATAGCTTCCAAAATCTTCCACTATTAAATGAAAAAAGCAAAATTAAAATATTGCAACATACAAGCAAACTTATAATTAGTCAAACAACTCTCAAAAGGAGAAAAAAAAATACGTAAGATAAGGTAAGGCAATGAAGCGGGATCTACACCAGTAATAATTCTCAATGCACCTGGTGGAAATGAACTGCAATTTTAGGAATGTTAGAATGGGGAACAAGAGAGTTGTTGATATAATTGTTTAATTTACTATTCCATGATGATTACGGTTACCGCTTCTCTTCCCACTCCATTCGTCCTTGCCTGCCGGGCTTTTATAAGAAGAAATATGCACTGAGAGCAGGAGCATTAGGGCAATGCTGGAACACCTGCACCAATAAATAACTGCATTCTCCATGCCTTCGGATGAAAAAATAAAACCTCAAGCTTTGCCATGCTCTAAAAATGATTCAAAAGTGAATATTATCGGCCTTGCTCGATGCAAGAAGCTGGATGATTCATATTGTTATCTCCATAATGATCTCCATTAATGGTTAACTATTTGATATTCTGATCTGAGCAATTACCTCCTTATCTTGTAATGCCAAATTACCTCCTTATCTTGTAACCAAAATTGATTGATTCCTTTGTTATGCATCTCCAATGATGTAAAGGACTGTGCTCCTTTTTTGTGATGTGTGCAGAGTAATGTACACAATAAATTATTGTGAAAATTAGATGCTGAAAGAAGTAAATAAAACATTATTTTTTAACCACAATCATATACGAGGTGTGTTCAAAAAGTATCCAACCTTAATTTTTCGTGCGTAAACAAATGAAGCTAGGGAGGCGTGGTTTGGTGCACGTATGTAGGCGATCCTAATTTGTATGCGTGAATATTTTCCCGCCTGCAGAAGCTGTCAGTCGCCGACAGACCGCCGATGAGTGAGGAAGTGTAAGTGAGCACCGTCGGATTTTCGTTTTTGACAAAATGATGGAAAAACTTGAACAACGCTAATGCATCAAATTTTGTGTAAAGCTTGGCGATTCCCAAGTGGAAACGATCCGCAAGATTCAACAGGCCTTCGCGAATTAAGCAATGGGCACCACACAGATAAAAGAGTGGTACAACCGCTTCAAAGATGGGCGCACATCAGTGGAAAGTGAAGGACGTTCTGGTAGGCCCTCAACATCCCGAAATGAGATCGTCATTGACCAAATGAGGACCCTGCTGATGCAGGATCGTCGAATCACGATCAGAGAACTTGCAGACGAGGCGGGCGTCAGCATTGGATCCGTTCATTCCATTGTGACTGAGGATTTGGGCTAAAGGAGAATCTCAGCGAAGTTCTTGCCAAAGCTGCTAACGATCGAGCAGACGCAACTCCGTTTGGAGATCGCACAGGACATGCTGGAGATTGTGAGCAGCGATCCCAACTTCTTTACCACAGTGATCACTGGCGATGAGACCACAGTTATCCGTCATTTTGTTGACCATCACTTTGTAAAACAGGTACTATCGTGCCACGCAGTCTGATATACCTGACAGGGGTCAAAGTTCAAATGGAAATTTTGCAGCATGTTTCCGATGTTCCAGTTCATCCCAAGCACCTGACGAATGCCAGTTTAAGGACGCTATGTGCAATTTCTGTCACAGTGTTGGGCATATTGCCAAGGCTTGTATAATTAAAAAGAGGTTCGGTATGTGAGTTAGGAAGCAGAAAGGGCAAACACGCATCAAACGTGGTTCAATGTGACTCTGAGGTTGATAATGTTGAGGGTTTGGATGACGTTTATACCATGTGTGGTGTTGGTTCCGGGAATAGTGGAATCCACCCCCTGGTAGCAGATTTTATCATAGATGGTAAAAAGGTCAGGATGGAGATTGATACAGGAGCCTCCGTTTCAGTGATGAGTGCAAAGTTATACAAAGAGATGTGGGCTAAATCCTCGGCAGTGCACAAATCCAGTGCTGTTTTATGCACTTACACAGGTGATCAGATCAAAGTGGTTGGATCGATTGCTCTTGATGTACAATATGATGGCCACAAATTCACAGTACCTCTCATGATCGTGTATGGTGTCGGCCCAAGCCTTGTAGGGCGTGACTGCCTGAAGGTGTTCAAGCTGAAATGGGCTGGGATTTGTCACATTGGAACATCAGCATCGCACGAACCTGTTGTGGAACAATACCTGGAAGTTTTTCGGAGTGGGCTTGGCAGAGTGTGAAGAACATGACTGCTAAAATCTATGTGGACCCATTGGCTCAGCCAAAGTTTTTCAAACCATTGCAGTGTCCTACGCCTTGAAGGGGAAGGTCGAGCTTGAACTTGGGCATCTACAGGAGGAGGGAATTATACAACCCGTAGAGTTTTCAGACTGCGCGGCACAATAGTGCCTGTTTTACAAAGTGATGGTCAAGTTCGCATATGTGGTGATTATCAGCTTACTGTAAGTCAAGCAGCAAAACTTGACAGCTATCCGATTACTCGGATTGAGGACTTGTATGTCACCCTAAATGGAGGACAGACTTTCACAAAGCTTGATCTCAGCAGTGTTTACTTTTAATTACCTTTGGATGAGGCTTCAAAGGATTGCACAACCATAAATACTCACCATGGCCTTTTTAGGTATACCTGCCTCCCACTGGGGATTTCCTCATCACCCTTCATTTTCCAGCGAAGCATAGACATCCATCTGCAGAGTATTCCCCATGCCAGTGTCTATATTGATGACATCTTAATTTTGGGGGAGACTGAGGCCGACCATGTGAAAAATCTGGACGCAGTGCTCCGTAGACTTTCAGAAGCAGGAATGACTGTTCGCAAGGAAAAATGTGTTTTCCAAACCAAGGAATTGGGCTACAGGATCGATGCAGAGGGGCTACACCCTGTGGTTGACAAGTTTCGAGTGGTGGTGGAAGCTCCTGTTCCCAGTAATGTCAGAACTGAAATCCTACCTGGGGCTCTTGACCTCCTATGGGCGTTTTCTACCTGGCCGTCAACAGTACTTGCACCACTCAATGCTATGTTAACTAAAGCAGCCATTTGGAATTGGGGACCAAAGAAAGATGAACCTTTCAAGGCTTCAAAACAACTGTTTAGTTCTTCCAAGTTTCTGGTGCATTATGATGCAAAGAAAGATCTCCTTCTTGCATGTGATGTCTCACCATTCGGCGTTGGGGCAGTTTTGTCTCATTGTATGCCGGATGGAACTGAGAAACCGATCGCATTTGCCTCACACAGCCTTACATCTGCAGAGAGAAAATACTCACAGCACGAGAAAGAAGGCTTGACGATGGTTTTCGGGGTCACGAAATTCAATTCGTACCTTTTTGGTTGGCATTTTGAAATCACCAATGACCACAAGCCACTGCAATCCTTATTCAGTGGTACCAAAGGAGTTCCTCTGTTGGCTTCTTCGAGGCTACAATGCTGGGCACTAATACTGGCAGCCTATGATTACTATTTCTCGCACAAGCCAGGCAAGTTTATTAGGCATGCAGATGCCACGAGTCGTTTGCTTTTACGGCAAAGCCCCAGATTTGTGCCCACTCCTGAAGACATGGTACTCCTCATGGAATTCCTGGATACTTCACCAGTAACGGCTGAACAGATTCATCAGTGGATGTATCATAACCCAGTTCTGCCATGCGTGCCCCTTTGCATAACCAATGGTTGGCCTGGTTCACCATATACAAAGCTCCAGGCATATTCACTGTGCAAATCTGAACTGAGTGTCCAAAATGGCATAATCTTGTGGGGGCAGTAGGGTCATAGTTCCCCCACCAGGGAGAGCGAGAGTGTAGAAAGTGCTTCACGAGGCACACCCATGAATGGTGCGAATGAAGGCGTTTGGGAGGAGCTGTGTTTCGTGGCCAATTTTTGATTTAGATATCGAGAGTACAGTTCACAACTGCAATTCGTGTCAGCAAATGCAAAATTGCCTGCGTCATCACCAATGCATCCTTGGGAATGGCCACATGAACCTTGAGAGTGCATCCACATTAATTATGCCGGGCCATTTTTCGACAAAATGTTTCTGTTCATTACTGGTGCCTATTCTAAGTGGATGGACGTGCATCCATCCATCCATCCATCCATGGGGACCATACTTTGTGCAGAGCGTTGGTGCTGCCTAAGCAGTCTCCTTGGCTATTGGGTACAATCCTGGAAGGGTCACCACTCCGACAAAGGATACCAGCAAGCATCCCATGACAACAACTTCATCCAAAGCCACCATCGGTAAATTGAGAAGTACATTTGCAACACATGGGTTACCCAATACTTTAGTGTCGGATAATGGATCATCATTCAAAAGTACAGAATTTCAAAAGTTTGTGGATGTCAATAGAATCACACACCTCACCTCAGCTCCGTACCATCCAGGGACCAATGGGTTGACTGAACATTCAGTGTAAACATTTACGGGGGGTATGAAGACGCTCAAACCGGGTAGCATTGATTCGAAAGTGGCCCGATTCCTTTTCAAATACCATATAACAACCCACCCATCCACTGGGTGAGCACCATCAGAGCTTTTGATGGGTAGGAATCTGAAGACCCATCTTGACCTATTACAACCAGATGAGTCTGTAAAGGTTCGCAGAGTGCAAGTGAAGCAGAAGTCCTGGCATGACAGACACACCAAGGTGAGATCGTTTAGTGTGGAAGATCGTGTCTATGTGCTCAATGTTGGTAGTGGTAATCCCTGGCCTGGAGGAACTGTTGTAGAGAAATTTGTTTCATCCTTCATTGTGAAACTCTTGGATGGCCGGAATGTGAGGACACATGTGGCTCACACGAGACTGACAACCTGTGATGCAACCGGTGATGTATCTGGTACATCTCAACCATCCGTCGAGGCCAACACATGGGTAAGGCCTGCAAACATCATTGCAGAAGGCAATACTCCAGAAGGCTCTTGCAGAGAACCATTTCAGGTTGCTCCTGCTGTAGAGGAATGTGAACCCAGGGCCAGATTTAGGCATGCGCAAGCTGGGCAGTTGCCCAGGGGCCTCCACAACCAGGGGGGCCTCCACATATTTCATGAAAAAAAGAAATTGTCAGGAAAAATGTATTTGTGAGTGCCTGAATGGTAGTTGGTAGTTAGTGGGACAGATATAAGATATTCAACTTATCTCATTCTCTATTTTATATGGGTCAGTTGACTTCTATGGGAGTATGGAACTTTGCACGTCTCTTTACTTTTATTATCCTCGAATTTTTCAGATTACATTTATGGTCCTTCCATTTTTAAGATTACTTTAATAGTTAGCTTACGTTGGGTTTACCGGCTTTAGCCGTTTTCACTTTGCTCTACAAAACTGTTGAGGTATATTCATTCTCAGAGAGATTGACTTTGACAAATTGATCCAAGACTTTGCAAGGGTCAAGTCTCATATGTAAAGTGCCTGGTGGTCTCATCAGTGGTCTGTAACTATAGGTATTAGGTACTGTACTACATTGTAGATTCTATAATTGATCATGATTGACCTGCTTGCTGATTCACTGCACTATTCAGATTCTTTATACTTGAAACATGGGAACTTCCAACTTCGTAGATTCTTATAGTTTGATCATGATGTTGAAAGATGTGCCTGCTTGCTTATTCAAATTATTTATGCCTGAAACATAGGAACTTTGCAGATTCTTATAATCTTATAGATTGATCATGTGCTAGCTTATGTGAGTGGAGGCGCCTCAATTTCGCGTTCAATAGGGATCAGCTCAGGGCCAGGCTAGGTGCAAGAATGCTCAAAAGGAGTTTTATTTTTATTTTGTGTTCCCCTTTGTCTGTGTTAGTGTGAATGGGGCGCCTCGACTGTGGGATTTGTTTGTTTATTATTATTATCATTGCCCTTTTGGGTTATTGTCCTCTGAAAATATTTCTTTTTTTTCATTAAATGTATTCCTTTTAAGAAGTTGTAGCTGTGTATTTGTGGTGGGGTTCGAGTATAAACCCCCCCTTGTGCTGTCCTGGTGCAGCGCCCTTGTACTGTGCTCCTCCTTCATTGTGCCCCCCCCTTCTCGCGTGCAAATTAATTTCTGAGTCTTGGCTGTAGGCCTTCAAGGGAGAAGCTTGGCCATCAGTCCAGGTAGGGGTTACACCACCTGGACATGACATTATAAGTTACAGAAGGAGTTCGAGTTTCAGGGCGTTTCCTCAATTTTTCACAGAGTTATGCCCTTTTTGGACTGTTATCACATCATTAGGGGACATGTATTGCATTGGAATTCTCACTCTTGTTCATATGACAGTTCCCACTGATTTTGAAATCTGGATCCTGTTAGGCTATATTTTGAGATCACGATGTTAAGACTTATAAGATCACCTCCATCCTGGTTAAGAACAGTTTCAATTTGGTTTACTTGATAATTCAATGGTTGCATACCTACCTTTGATTTTTCCAGCCTGGATATTATTTCCAACTTGACTATAAACTGTCACCTTTTTTCTTTGCAGACTGAGACTTTGCTTCAATCAACGTTCAGTGCTTCAGAAGGATGATAGGTCAGATGTCCCATAGATTCACATTTTCTGGTGGATGTTAAAGATCCCTTCGCATCTTCTGAAAAGAGCAGGCCATCACGTGCCAGTACCCTGACAAAATTTCAAGTTGCTGTCCTGTGCAGAGCTGCATCAGAATCACAGCCAAAGCTTCAGTGATGATCCAACTTGAGGGCAAAATTTGTAATTGAATCCTGATCCAATAAGCATTTACTCCAGATAAGAATAAGTTTGAATTGAACATGAAGAACTTCAAATCCTGATTGGTTGAGTGCCTCTCATCAGGCAAATACGATGCTTCTGTTGGTGAATAACTTTTTTTTTACTACGCATGCTGAGAATCACAAAAAGGTATATTTACTGTTTTTACAGTTGTCTTTGTAACCACTTTGAAATACAAAATATAAGCATTGAATGTTGATTGCATGTCGTCATTGGCTTCATTCTCGTCGTGATGTTGGAGACCCATTCTCTTGACAGGTCATTTGGCACTCCTGACAAGTCGTGAACATTTCTGTGGCTAAGAAGCAATCCTGGACAGGTTGCCATTCTGCTGGAGGGTGCAGAAATTTCTAGTGAGAAGCCATGGGAATCAAATCAACACCATTGAGGGCAATATGACAGGCCTTGACCCAATCAACCACAAACAACACACTCATTTTTAGTACTGAAACAAATCACATTTGGGTGACAATATTGAATTCCTTCACTAAATTTCTACTATTAAAAAAAAATTTATATTATTAAATTTCAATTTTAGCAGATGAAATGTCTTCTTATTGGTTTGCAAAGAGTCTTAGATGGTTACAAAAATATATTGTGATGGGGGGTTGGTCCAATTCCCATTTTATTCCTACTTTGGTTCCAATATAGTTTCTACTTTGGTTCCAAAATAGTTTCTACTTTGGTTCCAATATAACATCCACAATATGTTGTTTCTGTGAGAAAGGCTTTCAATTACCTGCTTGTTATGCTGCTCCACCTTTTTATGTGCACATTATGCACCTTTCCTTCAAGCACCGAGCATGTGTTTCCCATTTAAAACAATCAGAGGAAGTTTTTGTGTTAATATTGTGATTAATGTTTATCACAAGATCAGGTTGTTACAGAGGTTATGTTCATTGGATAAGTGCAACAGCAAAGCGTTTTGTGATAAATCAAAAATTACTTTCACTTGTCATTTTTTTTTTTGTTCTTCGCTAAGTACTGTATTCCTTTAAGTGGATATAAAGTGCTGACTGAGCAGCTTCCCGTGCAAGGGAAACACTAAGAATGTTGCCACCGCTTCACCAGCAAAAATGCAGGACATTTGGAAATTTGGCCAAAATACCAGCACACAATAGCCTACTGTTTCGGAACTACGCCATTGGATATTTACATCCATAGATGATACAGCTGGATTAATTTCCTTTCCAAAAGTACAGACTACTCTATGATGCAACACTTTTCCATGGAGCATGAAGATGGAAGTTTGGCATCATCTCATATTCCATCAGTAATTAATCCCAAACTAAAGAATGGACAAACAATTACACTACAAATTACTATGAGCCATTGTGTCACACCCAAGTCTCGCCAGACAAAAGTCACACCTTTTCTTTCTCGCTCATTATTCTTAGCTTTAACACCTGGTGTTGCAAATCATTGGTACAGTACATTGCAAAATTTAGACGAAATAATTTTTTTGTCCTGCTAAACACACATTCATACATTTTTTTTTTAGCTCTTGAAAAAGTTCGTTGTCATTTTTCAGTTACACCACCAGGCAGGAAATTGGGAATGGCTATTTGAAACCTCTTTGCCTGTTCTTTGTGCTCAACAGTTGCTTGCTGTCTCGTGGTCACAATCAATGGTAGATGCGAATAACATATATTTTTTCTTAATCTTTGACATGTAAATTCAAATTCACATCATCTGTTCGAGTGATCTTGGGAACCTTTCAATTGCTTGTCACTCAATCTACTTGTGTCGCTACTTCCAGCAACTTATGCTCGTGTTAAAAGATTCATCTTGATCGCACTCAGTGCACAAAGAAAATAATCGAAAATTCAAAATAAATATGTGAATTCAGGTTTTCTATCAATGTTTCATTTGTGACTTGAAAACAAACACTGAATAATACAAAGCTTCATGGTGCCGTGTGCACGACCCCCGACAGGTCATGAATGCCACGATGTATAAGTTGCACGATGGCCGATTAATGTTCCATTTGACACAAACCGACAGTGAGTGGATCTGTCAATATACCTTCGGGAGCCTCTCGAAGCGCTGGTAGTTATCAGATTATTGCCATCCTAATAATTTCAAGTCCTCCAGGGGAAAGCCCAATCATGCAAGGAACGGCAGACATTTGGTTTTAGCAATGGGATTAATTTATTGCAACACGACGACAATAAAGGATCCAAAACGAAGATAGTCAAATGATAAAGAAGCACAAAAACAGAGATTTGACGAGAACAACATTCGGTAGAGTGCATACCTCCACCAGGCTGAACAGTTTACGTTTTGCATCCCACTGATAGGCAGATCTGCATCCACACGTTAGCCAAAATATAATCGGATTGTTCTTATCAGCTACCCAACTCATCCACAAACTTTTGTCATAATCCATCCACAACTTTTGGAAATATCGTGCCAGATATAGTTTTTGTCCCTATCCCTCAATGGTGAAGAATCAGTGAAAAAAAAAAAAAATCTAGTGTCCAGATTCGAATTCAGATCTCCACCAGAATTTAATCAAATTCTAGGAAGAATCATTGGTCATACAGGGAAGGATAATAAATAGGAATACAGAAGAAAGGGCAACATCATTCAAGACAAAATGTCTTCATCTATACCAACAAATGTGTGTGTGTGTGTGTGTGTGTGTGTGTGTGTGTGTGTGTGTGTGTGTGTGTGTGTGTGTGTGTGTGTGTGTGTGTGTGTGTGTGTGTGTGTGTGTGTGTGTGTGTGTGTGTGTGTGTGTGTGTGTGTGTAAACTCCATAACTCCAAAATTTCAATATAGACATAAACAGAGACATTTGAAGGACATTACCATAAGACAGACTAAAAAGAAAACCACCAAACTTTTCGTTGTTCTCACGTCAGGTGAAATTCCATCTGCTATTGGACAGCATTTGATTGAGAATGCAAACTGTGCTGAACAGTGCAATGTGGATGCATTCAAGATATTGAGTAGAGAATGAAATATAACACATCTCCTAATACTAGAAGTGATATTTATCCATTTCATGGACCCCATGTTATGTCGGCAAAAGAGCTTGTCCACTCGCTTTGCTTATCCTTGCAAAGAAGAAGAGGAACACAAACTCGTCTCACGATCACAGATGTTGATGAAGAGGATTCTGCTGCAGCCTTTGTGGCCCCGCATTAGACTCTGCAACCTCCAATTAGAGAGCTGAAAACTGACTAGGCTCCTCCCACCTTGACCAGTGGGAGGTGATGATGCATCAGAAGAGAACATCCAATCAAAATTGACTTTGTTGATTGGTGTCTATTCGACTTCTTCTTCCTTATCTCATTCATGTTGTGTTACTTTCACCTGAAGAAAGCACAACGAAAAGTTTTGTGGTTTTCTTTGTTGTCTGTTTTGTGGTATTGTCCTTCAAATGTCTGTTAAAATCTACATTGAAACTCCAAAACCATGAAACCTAGGGGCCCCAAATTTTTGAGATGTACTAAGAGAAATCCAAGTGAGTGCATGAGTGAAAATTGGGTGTTTGTGTTCATTAAAACACCCCTTTTGATGATAACAAACGGCCTTATTTAAATGTCCTTTATCAAGGCGTTATCCTTGGTCAGCTCTATGTCAGCTAACTGGGGTCTTAATTCGCTATTTTGTTTTGCCCATTCAAACATGCCTTGATTTGTAAACACGATCGATTCTCCAATTACCTCCGCCAATGAAGGTAAAGGAGGTTATGTTTTCACCCCTTTCTGTTGGGTGGTCGCTAGAGTACCCTTATTGTTGGGTTTTCCGTCTGTCTGTCTGTGTGTGTGTGTGTGTGTGTGTGTGTGTGTGTGTGTGTGTGTGTGTGTGTGTGTGTGTGTGTGTGTGTGTGTGTGTGTGTGTGTGTGTGTGTGTGTGTGTGTGTGTGTGTGCGCGCAATGCGAAGCTCCACAGCACAAACCAGCAAACCGATTTCGATGAAACTTGGCGACCAGGTGCCATATGGGCTGGGAGTGTGCGCATTTGAGTTTTGTTGCTAAGCAACCACCCGTTGCTATGCAGCGGCCGAAAAACAGCGTTCACTGTTTTCAATACTTGTCCTACAGTTTTGAATGTGGAGAAACGAGACTTTGGAATTAAACACTTCGAGATATTTAGAAAACTTTACTCGAGACGATTTTTGATTTAGGTTTTATTTTTCAAATGGTAGTCCTTCAAAAATAGGGTGTCTATTTGCCGTCATTTTTTATGAGGAGTGCCAGTTGGCAAAATACGCAATAGGAAAAATTTTGCCAGGCAGAGGAACAATTGTATGTGAACCAATACGTCTTGGCAATGAATCTTCGTCGGTGGATCAGTCAGAATGAAAAGCATCGTATCCAGCGCTTCGATCCCAGCGGATCCCTCGTCGCCTACCAGCTTGCCTGTTTGTCACCTACAGGTCACAATTTTCAACCGATCTTCACGAAACTTCAACACATGGTAGAGTTTGTTATAATAAAGAAGCCTATTGTTTTTGAGGTCAAACGGTCAACAGAGGCCAAAGGTCAACAACTTTGGTGATATTTCTAAAATCCTCAAATTTCATCTGATTGACTTGAAATTTGAAGAGGATATATATATTTCAGGTCACTGAATTCAATAAGCCGATTATTTTTCAGGTCAACATCAACCAAAAGGTCAACATAGGCCAAAGGTCAACAACTAAGGTGGTATTTCTAAAATCCTCAATTTTCATCCGATTGACTTGAAATTCGAAGAGGATTTATATTTCAGGTCACTGAATTCAATCAGCTAATTATTTTTGAGGTCAACATAGGCCAAAGGTCAACAACTTAGCTGAAATTTCTTAAATTCTTTAATTTTCATCCGATTGACTTGAAATTTGAAGCGGATTTTTTGTTCAGGTCACTGAATTAAACCAGCCAATCATTTTTGAGGTCAACATCGAACAAAAAGTCAACAACTAAGGGGGTATTTCTGAAATTCTCAATTTTCATCTCATTGACTTCAAATTTGAAGAGGATTTGCACATCATGTCACTGAATTCAACCACCATTAGTTTGGAGGTCAACATTGGCCAAAAGGAAATCATAAAGGCCGACTTTCTAAAATTGTCAAATTTCATCCAATTGACTTGAAATTTGAAGAGAAGTTGCATATTTGGTCATTGAATTAAAGCAGCTAGTTATTTTTGTGGTCAACATAGACCAAATGGTCAACATAGTTCCAAGGTAAACTGAAGTGGTATTTCTAAAATCCTCAATTTTCATCCGATTGACTTGAAATTTGAAGAGAAGTTGCATATTTGGTCATTGAATTAAAGCAGCTAGTTATTTTTGTGGTCAACATAGACCAAATGGTCAACATAGTTCCAAGGTAAACTGAAGTGGTATTTCTAAAATCCTCAATTTTCATCCGATTGACTTGAAATTTGACGAGGATATATATTTCAGTTCACTGAATTCAGGCACAAATTATTTTGAAGGTCCACATCGGCCAAAAGGTCAACATAGACCAAATTCTAAAATTGTCAATTTTCATCCGATTCACTTGAAATTTGAAGAGGTGTTGCATATTTGGACACTGAATTCAACCACCAGTTATTTTTGAGGTCAAATTTGTTTTGCGGATTTTGCAAGTATCATGCTCTGCATGACATCTTGTTTGTTTGAGTTTTTTTGTTTGTTTGTGTGCAGGATATCTCTAAAAGTTGTGGACAGATTCGAATGAAATTTTGTGGAGGGGTTTAGTGTGTGACAAGGACGAAAAGATTAGTTTTTCGTGAAGATCCGAATCCGGATCCGACCCCTACAATTTTTAAAGTGATTCTTCACCGTTGAGAGATAGGGCTAAACCAATATACAACACAATATCTCAAAAAGTTGTGGACGGATTCAGATACAACTTTGTGGACACGTTGTGTGTGTGGCAATGACGAATTGATTTGATTTTGGTGAAGATCTGAATCCGAATCTGGATGGAAGAATTATTTAGTTATTTTAAGTGATTCTTCATCATTGTGAGGGCAAAAAATGATATTTCACATAAAATTAAAAAAATGTATTGGGCCCAATATATTATCCTTGATCAGGCATTGCATGGAAGAGTTATGCGCTGTATTGACTGCCTTTCCAGTTAAAATATATCATAGAAACATTTCATCTGATTTCATAATTGGATCTCATGAACTAAAAAATTGTCGAAATCCTGGATCGAAATCTGAAAATTATTAACAAATTAGCGTTTTTTTTAAAAATAACGAAGTGTATTTATTTAAGCAAAGCATCAAGCTTAATTTTTTTCTACTGTTCAGATGATTATGTTTAGTGAAGAAAATAATTATGAATGTGCAGAAAGAGGAACTTCAGTGAGTGCAACACCATGCTCTGTAACTTTTTTTTTTAACAAGCCATGATGATATAGTCCACAAGGGTTCTTTTTTCAGCAATTACATACGCAGTTTACTTTTTCACCATTTTGTGCGATCTGTTTTCATTACAAAATATTAATATAAATATACTAATGTTGCTGCAATATATTAAGTCAGCAGTTGCTGAAAACAAAGAGGTATGTCGACAGCACATATGGACCTCATACAAATGGGTACGAATTACTCTCCATGGGGTGTGTGCATGCCTGCATGCTTTGTGACGTGTGTGTAGTGCATGGATTTCACAGGCACGTGGTCCAAACTTGAACTCACATCCAGCTCAGTGGTGCTTGGCGCTGTGGAGGAGGTTATGCAGCTGCCTTGTGAAGCATGTGCTTCAGCACGTGGAGAGCAGACATGCTGCAGTACTAAAGCCATGTGGAGAGTGGACGTGCTGCGGCATCGAAGACACGTGGGATGTCTATGGTGGAGTGTGGGTGTGGGGAAATCCGTGCATGTGCACAAGTGAAAGGATGAGTATATTATCGGTGTGCATGCACAGTTAGCATGGACTGTGAGCAGGTTGCAGGAATGCATACAGTGGGCATTCAGGCAGGCGTTTACCAGGTGGATAGCATGGGTTTTAATTTTTTAAATGCTCCTGACCGGTTTTATATAGAACATGGCGAATATAAAGAAAACGTTGCTGTTTGAGCATGTTTTATCGCACCGGTCATGCCCCGGTGCACTGCCTTCCATCCCCTCCCATCATGCTTCCTTCCATGCCTTTATGCTGCTTCCATTCCTCTTACAGTGCCTTCACATCCCCTCTGGCTGTCTTCCCTCACCTCAGGCTGCCTTCTCTTCCCTCCCCTCATGCTGCATTTCCTTTCCCTCCCCTCACACTATTCTCCTCCCAAACCCCCTCCACCACCATAGAACTGTCCCGAGGTCGAGGAGTGGAAGTGGTGTCAAGGAATGTGCGAATGCAAGCTGGTGTTTTTTGTTTGGTTTTTTTTGGACAAATGCAAGCTGTTGTTTTTTTTTTCGTTTTTTTTTTTAGCAGTTGGTGCTGCTGCTCAGATCAATTCCACAAATCATCTCAGGTTAAGAGATTCCAGAGCTTATCATATGTGTTTAAATTTAATAAATGCATGAACACTGGCGCAGCTTTTTCTACGATTGAAGGAAAACACCCTTCCTTCCCTTCCCCTTCCCTTACGTTTACCTCCTCTCAAAGCCCCTCGACCCCCACCAGATATCTCTGGGCAGTGTCTGTGTAATGTTTATTTTGACCCATTTGAACGAGCATTTTTAACATGCCCCATTTTGTTCAATCATGTACTAATACCGGCAGAAGGGGACCATTCCTCCCCCCCCCCACTTTCCCTCAAGTTCCCTCATTAAAAACATATTCAGAAAATCCCGTCCCCTCCATCCCCCACTACTCACTACACCCCTCTCTCCCCATCCGACTCATTCCTTCCTCCCTCTCAGATTTTATAGCTATGTGTGGTGAGGCCTTGCTCTCCCTCCATTCTCTGCTCTTCCCCACTACCTAGCTCCCCTTTCCTCATCCTTTTCTCCCTCCCCCACCTCACCATGTTTAAATATCCCCATTAGCAAAGTGAAGGGTGGTATTTGCTATTTCTTCAATAACCTGGTGTTAAGAGGACAGATTGAGTGGAAGAAATCCATAATGTAAAAGGAGCTCGGTCTCAGCATGCCTGCATCTGTCCACCCCTGCCTGCATGCGTTCATCCAGCCATCAACAATTCTCCTATTGGGGATACCACTAACCAAGCCCATCTACAAACTGTATGACATAATTGAGTAAGGTGAGGACAGATGTGCTGGTTTCAATTTCAATTAAAACAAAAACATCTTCCTCCATCTTCTTCTTCACTTATATTAATGGTGAGTCTCCTTCAATCCCATTTATCATATCCATTAAACGCCAGCTATATTCAGTCGTTTTTTATTCAACATTTCCATCTTATTAATATCTCCCAAGGAAACAGCATTTCCGATTATACACCACCTTTTAAAGCATGATCACAGAGCAGGTTGCTCTACTTGCAGCACAGGTGAGAAAAGGATACAAACACAAAAGGAGCTGATATTAATTAATTTATTCGCCCGATTTTTAATGGGTAAAACTTAATTTTTATTTATTTTCTCTGGAAGCGATGGGTCTTACATTCCAGTTAACATCAACTGGTGTAGGTTGTATCAAATCTAGGTGTTGGTTTTTATTTAAAACACATCTCCGATACGATTATTGAAAGGCTATTTATAATGTATGGTAAGAAATACATCAGAAAAAGTTGATCATTTTTACCTCCACCAACGAAGACAGACAGAGGTTAAGTTTTCACCCCTGTCTGTTTATCTCTCTGTCTGTCTGTGAGCAGGATATCTCAAAAAGTTGTGGATGGATTCAGATGAAACTTGGTGGATACGTTTGGTCTCCAGGATGGGCTAATTTACAGAATTATATATTGGTGAACATGGAGAGCAGGATCGAGATACTAACATTGTATAAGTGATTCTTCACCATTGAGAGATCGGGCCAAAAACTATGGATATATATATATATATATATATATATATATATATATATATATATATATATATATATATATATATATTCCAAAAAGTTGTGGATGAGTTAAGACAAAACTAGGTGGATGAGTTGGTTAGGTAACAAGAACAAGTCGATTAGATTTCGGTTTCGGTCCAGATGTCGATCCGGCCTATCAGTGGGATACAAAATTTAAACTGTTCATCCTGGTGAATGTACATGCTCCAGCAAGTGCTGTTCTAGTTTCAAAGTTGATCATCAACATTGATTTCAATACTAGATTATCAATTGGTCTTATCAGCCATTTGCAGGAATGATAATACACTGATCTAGTTTAAAGTTTCAAACTTGGATCAGTTTCTTATCTTGTTCAGCTGCTGAAAGTGCACAAATGGACACTTTTGAAAGTAAAGGTTGGCGTAACAGTAGATCAAGCAAAAAAAATGTCAAGCACAATCTGGTCCAACAACGATGTAAATAAATAGCTTAAGCACCGTTGAACCACCATTTAACGATGCTGTCCTTTTTTGTTTTTGCACAAAAGTTAATTCCATCGACAGGCAGGCCTTTGTCTCTTTAATCCACTTTCTCAAGACCATCGCTCATGGCTATCATTAGGTGTGTCTTCATCTTTCATTCCGGTTCTTTCGACCAATGCGATCCAGTTATTATTTCTCGCCATGATGTAAAGAGTTGCAAAGACACAATCTCATATAGTGGGGCAACTTAGCATAAAAATTGTGCATTTTGTGAGGAAAGCACCAAATTTGGCACACTAGTAGCCTATCATATTATGAACACATTTGGATATTGGGCCATCTCAAATTCAGCCGCTGATGGCTGTGGCAGCCATTTTCCACTGCCATCAAAAATTTTGAGATGGTCCAATATCCAAATCTGTTCATAATATGATAGGCTACTAGTGTGCCAAATTTGGTGCTTTCCTCACAAAATGCACAATTATTATGCTATATTTAGCTAATATAAGTTGCCCCACTAATAACTCATTTATAAAGGTGGGAAAAGGCATTTTCAAAAGCTTGACGAAGCTGCCTAGCGGTAGGCTTTTGTTAAGGTGCTGCCTTGGGAGATCAATAGTTTGATTGCCAGCCTGCTTGTTTACACTTTGTATCAGCATGAACAAACAGCAGGGCAGCACATGGACAAGTGGAAATAAATGTTTCTATATCAACAATGAAGATGTCATGGAGTGCTTTATTAGAGATCGATAATAAGCTCAAAACTGATTTTCTTTTTCGAACAGTCAACATGTGACGTTTGTGTTTATATAATTTAGGATGTTCCATCAATTGGTGAATAAATAATCAAATGCTTTGTGACTCGCACTCATAAAAGTCAGACAAAGTGTTATTTGTATGGCCTCCCTCAACTCGTACATGAATACAGTGGTCGACAATAATTGTCCAATTGCCAGCAATGTACTTGTGCACAAACAAATTATTTAATGAACGATTGTTAAAAGGATTCATCCACATGTCGACAGATCAATGTAAGAGGCATGTGTGTGTAGCTAATGGCTGAAGGAGGTTAAAGAATGTGGATAGTTTAATTAGATATTGGAGCTTGGCGAGAGTGCCAATTAATGGATAAAGCACGAGCGTTCAGTATCGATGTGTGACTATGTGCAACTCATTTGCAACCTGTTCAAGGTTGTGAGAATGAGTTACCTGATATGTTGCACTCACATTCACCGATTCTGGGTGCATGACTGTGTAACCCTGTTGCACTGTCAACACACAACTCAGTTGCAACTGTTATTGAGTGATTCAACTCGATTGCATACAACCCGGAATGTAGTTACAATCTGCTATTTCCTTTCATACAACATATTATAGGCATGGATGCTTGCTTTAACATCTGATGTCAATGCATGAGAGGTGTTGCAAGTGAGGTTATCAATTATTTGTCGAATGTTGGAGCCCTCTTGTGCTTTCAGATTTTGTTTAACGTTGTGTCAGCTTTCGAAACATGGGCAGCTGCCATCTTGGCTGAAACTAAGTTGTGCAACTCACCTTTTAAGTTCTCCATTGTACTGCTAACTTGTTAAACTCAGTTAAGAAATGATGTTGAACTTGCCTGAGTTAATAAACCACTTACTTTATTTGCTTGGAAAAGGGTGTTTGAAAGAAAGCGATTCAAACAATCTTCCCGTTTTAATTTAGCATTTGTACAAGCATGTGTGGAAGTGACCATGCTTAATTTATATAATCAGACCCAAAATCAGCAACCTGTCCATTTTTATGCATATACGGTCGAGGCTCGTGGAAGGGCTAGAGCAGATGGGAATGGAACAAAATGGATAGGGGGAAACACCAACAGCAGAGTTAAAGTGAGAGAGAGATTAAAGGTTTATTCTTCAAAAAATCATAGCTGTCATGCCATGTGACCAAAGCTGCCACACCGTGTGACCTAATCTTCCAGACCATGTGACCAAAGCTGCCACACCTTGTGGCCAAAGCTGCCAGACCATGTGACCTAATCTTCGAGACCATGTGACCAAAGCTGCCAGACCATGTGACCTATGCTGTCAAACCATGTGACCTAGGATTTATTCGTGAACACCCTGGTATTCATTCCGAAGTCGTTGGGAACATGTGTGTGAAGTTTCCCCTCGATCTGTCCAGCCGTTGTGGAGAAGACGATTTTTAAGGAGAGGAGAGAAGGACACATGGGGGTGAACAAGCTACACCCAAACTGAATGAAAAACAGCAAGAAGAGAAAGGGGGAAGTAGGGATGAAACAGAAAAGGAATAAACCAAACAACAACTAACAAACAAAAAGAGGTGAGGAATCGAAGGGGGAAAAAATCATAATAACCTGGAAAAAGGAATGCTTGAGAATGGGGTGATTTGGAGTAGAAGAGATCATTCGTACAGTAGTTTGGTGCATATTTTGGGTCAATTGTGCTATTTTGGCAACAAGCATGAAATTTTTACCAATGATCGTTCTTCATATGTTAAAAAAGATAGGATATGGGGACATTTGAAAAAATCCAATATGGCCACCATTTTCAAGATGGCCACCACTCTATAAGAATTTTCTTATGAATTGTTGTACTACTTGTGTTTTTCGTCTTACAGCCTTGAGTTGTGATGTATTTTATGAGTGAATATGCACTCAACAATGTAGGATCAATTGACTTAAAAAATCCGAGTCTTTTTTTTTCTTCTTTTTTTTTAAAAATAGTCTTTTTGCTATCTTTTTTCATCTTTTTTTTCTTGATAGTCTTGAGAGTTTCTCTTGATAGAAAGACTATCTTGATAGTCTTTTTTCAAAATGGCCGCTATCTATTAATAAACATTTTGATGTATGACATTCACGTTTTTTGTCACAGTATATTGAAATTGGGTGAAACATATAATTGTGCACACCAGTAGGTTATGTGCATTCCACTGCATGAGGATGACTAATCACATTCGCAGTCACCACGGCATAAACACAGGCTAGTACATTTGAGTTCTGCTTTGACATATTTGCACTGTCCACGGCATCCATTCATCAGCTTACAGCCACATTTGATCAACTGCTGAATTGCCTTCGATGCTTCTGGAAGTTTTGTCCAAAGAGGTCACCATAGTCCATTGTCTGACCTGTTACATCCCCATTCAGCTGGAGATGGCAATGTAGCATCTGGTGTAAGGGACTGTCCCCAACAATAACCGGCCTGGTGTGCTGCCCGTTTTGTGTGTTCAACCAGGGCTCCATATGTTGGTGGTATAGTCTCTATACTTCATCCTTTCCTAGTGAACAGGTCTTTGTGAGCTTCTTTGACAGTTGTGCGGGTGCTCGTTCTGTCATACATGAGTGCAACAAAACACTCAATCGTTGGCATAATCTCCAAGGAAACACCAGTTGATTTTTTTCAAACTGTTCACAAACACTATTGCAAATGTCTGTAGATATCTGTAGTACCCTGTCATATGAGGTTGATAAGCTCAAGTGATGCAGTTTCTCAACGAGGCCTCGCTTTCTTTTCTCTGCATGTAACAGAAGTACAATATAGATTGGTATTGGCGGTTCTCGATTCATGGTGTGGAATGTTGCAGTTGAGCCTTTACGGTGACGAATAGTAGTATTATACCAAATGATCTGGGCCAGAGTTCATACAGACTGAGGTGCCGTAATATTGCTTGATTGGCCTGTAATGTTTGGACCACCTAAGATCACGGCCACCATTGTGGAGAGTGATTGTGGAACTGACAATTCTTGACAATTGCCTGTAAATTCACCATTGAATTGAGAATCACCTTTTGGTTTAATGTCTGTGCTGATGATGTTTTCAGCTTTGGCAAGAATAATGGCTTCATCATCATTGTTTGTATTATAGGTCTTGTTCAGGGCAAGCACAATGTCATCCTGGAATGCAATGTAGACAGCGCACCCCCACTTGTTGGCTTGCATATCTGGAAACTGTGCTAGAATTCTATTTTTCAGTTTTGTGCTGTGTACATATATGACGAGATACACTTAGCCCAAGCTGTTCCATACTTGCAATGTACATCTTGACAAGGTCAGCTAGTTTTAGCATGAGAGGCTGATCACTGCAGTCTTCTCTTACTTCTGTTACTGTATATAAGAGACCAACTCGGCAAGTACAATACCATGAAGTTGTCCCTCTCCTTCATCATCGACATCTGGCATAACTCCTTTATCTGCCTTTTTATACAGGACAATAAGGCAGTTGATATGGTCGAGTGCATCTTGAGCTACCATATCTCCTGAATTGAGTTTCCCCAGCAACAGCGTATCTTCCAGTATCCGAGCGCAGTTTCTAACTCATTTGTCCAAAGTGAATGTGGATACTTTGCGCATATTACCATTTCCCACTCCAGTCTCACAGAAGACACATATATCATTGCAGCCCAGTGCAGGTGAGCCTGAACTACACCTTGTGGCTTTGGTGGTATGCATATCATCATCTGCATTTGATTGCCTCTTGAGTGCTCATTACAGTTTAGTATTATTGAAGCGGTCTTTCCAGTTTTTGTTCCACTTCGCTTGATTCTCTTTGAAGATATCTGCCAATGGACTGTCTGATGGTAACCTCAATAAAGTTGCTGGTAGCGACATCGATGTGAAGCCAAGTTGCTGAAAACATTCAACGTTTTTGGCCAAAGTCTCGTATCCGATACCAACATCTACATCTGATCGCTTGCTGTTGGCTGGGCATTGAAGCTTTTCTGTTGTCGTTCGCTGACACACAACACACTTCTCACAGTCAACCTGGTCCAACGAATGACTTGCCATTCTGCTCACTTTCAACAAGAATATAAATCAAAAAGGCACACGTACACCTTCTGAAAGATACAAAACAAAACGTTGATAAGCTCTTGAGTCATGTTATGATGTTCACATAGAGTACACAGCTAACCCACCATAACCGTTGTACATCATTTTTGGGTTGTCACAAATTACACCCATCTTAAAAAGTGGCAGCCATCTTGGATTTTTTTCACATGCCAATCCATTTGATATTATTCACTGATTGATCCACCAAAAAATGTTTCTCAATCTATGGATGTAAGACAATGCACACACTTTCTACTATAATTCTTAATAAATTCCTTAATGAGTGGTGGCCATCTTGAAAAATGGCAGCCATTTTGGTTTTTCACATGCCAATCCATTTGATATCATTTGCTGAATGATCCACCACAGAATGTTTCTCAATCTATGGATGTAAGACAAAGCACACACTTTCTACTATAATTCTTAATAAAATCTTTATGGAGTGGTGGCTACCTTGAAAATGGCGGCTATTTTGGAGTTTTTTCAAATGGCCCCATATCTATGTTTTTTTCAGTTCGTCAAACTCTATCATTCCTGAAAGTTTCAGGCTTATTGCCAAAATGGCACAATTTTTTTCACCAAACTGCTGGACAACATGGGTATGGATGGGGGGGAGAGGGGGTGATCTGAGGTCATGCTGAACAACTCTCTTGAAGACCTGGAGGGAATAACAGAACCAAACAGACTGGGGAAATTGATTACACAGGTGAAAGAAAGGAACAAATGAGTGCAGGTGAGCAGTGAGCCCATTGTGTATTCAACCATAGTTAACCTGTTGTTTGCATATATTGCTCGTTTTGTTATTTTTTCTTCCACCCACTGGGTTGTTTGTTTGTGTGTAACCGAACAACCTGATGTAAGCTCTTTCCAAGCCTTAAGACCAGTGTGAAGATATATTTGAAGACAAAAAGGTTACACTCAACTAATTGGGGATGAATTATCAGCATACTCCTTTGTCATGCTGCACTGGTTGTTGGTGGGAACAGGCCATGTTGTACATGCCATAATAGGAAGAAATTCATCTCAGAGACATGACCACTTTCAGTGCCTGCTGATTGAACAGCTGTCTGCTCACTGGACACCATCATATTTATGCTTGCAATTTAGTGTTATAATAATTAGTTCTGGCCGTTATATTAAAACTAACTGCTTTGAAAGCCCTGTAAAGTTGACACGGCTGCAGAATTTGCTCACACAGGTGTGTATATATTTTATTTTGGAGGATAAGGATGGGTAAGGGCAGCACAAACATGGAGATGATAGCACTGATTTTAAATTAGACATGTTACCTAAATTATTAACCATAACCTTACAGAAAATGTGCTTACCTCTGATGTCGGAAAATTTATCTTTATCAAAGTTCCTTTTTACGATCAGAAAGCAAATGTATTACTCACCACACGCGGATATGCATCTTCACGCGTCAATATATTTCCTCCGAATGCTAATGTCATTTAATTTCAATTCATTGATCGTGGTCACCTTAACTTGAAAGTACCACCACGTTTGCAATTAGCCTTTTGCATGACACAGGGCAACTTGTTTTCATCTTCGTTCGGAGGATTTGGAGGAGAAAAAGGAGGTGGTTGGATTGGAGTGAAGGTGATGCTGCCTTTTCATAGGATGCATATATAGTGTCCAATGCAAGTTAATTTAAAGACGTTCTCAATCACAATTTGTGGTCTGACATGATGTGTATGGCAAAGCAGAACAGGAAGGCAGGTTGTCTTCTTTCTGAAGGTCATTTGTGAGGCAGCTGGATTTGAACTGACTGTGATAGCAACGTGGTAATTCTGCTGGGACGCAGACAGTTTCCAGATACAGTACCAAGAGAGTCTACCTCCCCTTTCAAAATTTTCACCTTTTGTTTCCACATAGCCTCGAATTAAATTGCCTTAAATCAAACTTTTTTCACCTTCATTTACACATCGTAACCCACAACCTCCAAGTGAAAATCAAATTCCACAAATATCACAAATTAATTAAAACGACAAAACTAGAATATCTTGGTTGGATAACTGTCAACCCCTCTGAGTTAATACTTTGTGGAAGCACCTTTTACAGCAATTCCAGCTGTGAGTCTGTTAGGACAGGTCTCTACCAACTTTGCACCCCTTGATTGGGCAATATTTGCCAATTCTTCTGCACAAAACTGTTCAAGCTCAGTCAAGTTAAATGGGGAGTGGTGATGGACAGCGATCTTCAAGTCATGTCACAGATTTTTGATTGGATTTATGTTGGGGGCTCTAACTGGACCACTCAAGGACATTTATCTTTTTGTTCTTTAGCCACTCCAGTGTAGCTTTGGCTGTGTGATTTGGGTCATTGTCATGCTGAAAGGTGAACTTCTGCCCAAATTTCAGCTTTCTTGCAGAGGGCAGCAGGTTTACTTCTCGGATTTTTCTGTATCTTGCTCCATCCATTTCCCTTCTATCCTGACAAGTGCCCCAGTCCCTGCTGATGAGAAACATCCCCATAACATGATGCTGCAACCACCATGCTTCACAGTAGGGATGGTGTTCTCTGGGTGATGTGCTCTGTTGGGTTTGTACCAAATGTAACGTTTTGCATTTATGCCACAAAGTCCCATCTTGGTTTTGTCAGACCACCAAACCTTTGCCACATGGCTTCAGAATATCCAGCGTGGTCATTGCATACCTCAAACTGGACTCAAGGAGATCTTTTTTGAGTAATGGCTTCCTTCTTACCACCTAACTGTACAGGCCAGACTTGTAGATTGCTTGGGATATTGCTATCACATGCACACAGTGACCATTCTTTGCCATAAAGGCATGTAGCTCTTTCAAAGTTGCCATTATTTGTCTGTGCAAAATGTCTGTGCAAATAGCTCTGTGCAAAATTTGTCAGTTAAAAGCTACATGTTGTGGTATTTGTAAATAAACATTAGTAAATGCCTATATGAGTCAAAATTTGCTAATGCGTTACATTGCCTTCATGGAATTCGGTACATTTTAATTTTGCCTCTTTTTTGGATACCTTTGCCCAGTGTCGAATATTCTATTCCAGTGTTCTATTCCCACTACGTAGTTACATATCGTAGGACACGTCCATAATAAAGTGCGTGGCATCGAAATTCATCGTTTGTCCGATTTTACATATCTTGTTCCGAAAAACGTTGATTCCGATGCGCTAGTTTTGTGACGTCCACGTAGAATGCACTTGCATACCCCTAGTAGCCGTACTCGCATACGTCTATTGGAATATTAATCGCCTTTCCCCCAGAGAATATGTTCAAAATCCTTTTTTCTGCAACACGTTTCACCGGAAAGATCGACAAATTGCTCGTACGGAGTGATGTTTCCTCAGTTCACGTGCGTAATATGTGTCCGTCAAAGTTTCACAGGGGAGCATAAATGATGTAAGCTTTACTATTTAGCTACATTGCAATAAATATATCAATTTTATGTATTACATCGTAATTTTAGTATACCGATCTGCATGAATCGCCTCTATTGATGGCCGATTGTGCAAAACAACATCCGATGAAACTGATGATGCACGTCTGCCAATTTCTTACGCACGTGAAAGTGGTCTGCAGGTCACATGAACGAGGTACACCAGAAGTGATGATGCTATAGACGTGTGCCTTGTGGCACTGCACAAACAGCACTGAAGAAGCCCGTAATGGCCGTGATATCTCTGCTATTATGTGAAAAACAGCATTTTATCCCCTTATATTTCTGTCAAACCTGACACACGTTAACCCCACTTTTTTGGCAAACATTCTATATTTTCTTCGTTTTCCAGTGACTGGAAGCGTTTATAATGAGTGAAACCCAAAAATGTGGTATCAAATGATTCCAGAAGTGACGAATTGAGCGGAATTATTTGAATATGATTTTTCTGACCGGCTGTCACACTTTTGTAATGCATTAACGAATTTCGACTCATATATGGACGAGTAAAATGATGGCTATGTGTTATAAGTTTGTTGTAGCACACATCAGTAAATTGTAATATAAACTGCTTGATATAATGAGCTAATTTTGATTGTAGATGGCAGTATTGTATTGCAAACTGCCTCGGATTCGTGAAGATGCTGGAATGTTCTCTGTATACTTCCATTCTGTACAAGAATCGCAGTTGCTGAAAGGCATGATATCGTTCTGTGATACTATATAAACCCACATGAGGGAGGTGTAGGGCGATGGGTTACATGTGAAGAGACGTTTATTTTGATCGTCCTCATGCTCTATTTAACTCTGATGAGTGAATGAGGTGTTAATATCCAGAGCGGTTATTAACGTGAACAGCCAAATATAATCAGGTTGATTAAAGTGATTAAGATTGCGTATCGTGAAAAAATCCCTTTGAGCTCTTCAATCATACTAAAGGGCCGGCGCAGGAGAGAGATCACTGCAACAGCATTCAACTGTTCAAGCGCCCTGGTGGACGAGGTGAACACACGCATGTTGAGCTTTCAGAAGAGAAACACTGGGCAGAAACAACGCAATGCATGAATCAGAGTTGGAAATTGCATTATAATGGTAAACTTCCTCATTTGTTTTGTATCTGTTTATTTGAAATACAAGTTTCATAAACATTTTGCTGTTGATGTGGTCACTGCAATGTCATTCAGAAGTCACAGACTCCAACTGACAAAGATCCATTTGAGTGGTTGCTGACCTGTACATTCGTTCATAACCTTTGATTGCAGTCATTAGAGAACGTGCTGCATTTGGCACCACAAACAACATACGTACACCAAAGGAAAGGAAACCCCACAGTGTGTATATCACTCCCGACTAAATTTGGTGAACAGGTTGGTGTGTGAACAGTAGGATACAGACCATAAACTGTTCAGCCTGGCATAGGTATGCACTCCACTGAGTCCCGTTCTAGTTTTCCAAAGCAAATGCATCTTGAATGGCCAGAACTGAAACAATGATATCGTAGAAATCTGATTTGCCCAAATAACGACTGCTTTTACATGAAGATTATAACTCAAACACATCTTTATGCAAAACTGACATTAAAAGGCTAACCCTCTTAAGGTGTGAAGTTACTCGAAATTTTATGGTAAGAGAGAGCACAAATGGTGTTTTTGTAGCGCAGCACTATGTCACAACAGTGTGTTCTTAAATTTTCCTTTCTGATTTACTTTAAATGAGAGCAATATGGATAAATGTATGCAGATTAAAAGTAATGTGTGCAATTACCCCATTTGAGATAAATGTCAAGATGTGCATGAACCAGCCAATGGAAAAAGATAACTATCCTTATTAAAAAATGTATCTTTCTTTAATTAGCACAGCACAATGAAAAAATATGGATTTTTGCAAACACCAGATCGACATTTATGAAATTTTTTTCAGAATTAAAAAAATTAACATGAAATTTTGTTGCAATCTCGTTATGGTCTTTAATAAGTAGGTCATAATTTTTGTGCATAAAATATTGCATCCGTATTAATATTTATTTTGTTTCCTGGTAGTTGTGCCATGACACAGATATTAGACAGACAGTAGTACTTTATAAGAAGGATCCGGTAATTGAAAATATTGATATTATATCAAGGGAAACAGTCCTTTTATCGGCGACTATTTCTCTGTATGCAACCTGAACATGGGGAATGAAAATTTGTTTCTCAGCTTCTACTGAAAGAAACTGGTTGCAAATTTCAGAAGTACATCCTTTGTACGTTGAGGTGATATATTCCAAATGTCAGCGACATCCATTTCCGCATTATTGAGCTTTTAACAAAAACCCCCGAAATTCATATTGGCATCTGTCTGTCAGTCCGTCTGTCCACCTGAAATTTGTTGGCACTCACATCTCAAAAGCTATACATTTAAACGAGCTGAAACTTGGAAGATATATATCGGACAATACATCTAAGGAATATCTTTCGAAAAAATTCCACCAAAATGCCATCGTTTTTGAGGTTTTGCTATTTTTTTGCTATTGGCTTGAGTTCTGTTCTTGTGCGGTACAAGTATACAACGGCATTGTTGTTAGAAGCAGAGACTCCTTCAACACTCAAGGGAAGTGCAAAGCACCCCACCCTTAATATGTAATGGTTTTTCTGCATCCAACTTTAACATACGAACTGAAAATTCCTTTGCGGGGGGGGGGGGGGGGATGGTTTGCTCCCAAAATTGGTATTTGCCTTCTTCTCTGAAACCACACACTCAATTTTGATTAAACTTGACCACAACCAGCATCACCCATGATGTACCAAAGTGTGTTCACAACATTAAAAAAAAAAAATCCGGGTCTCAGGGGTGTACAGGGGGGTGCCCGCCCCTCACCCACCAAATATGTTTGCTTTCTTGTCTGAAACTACACACACAATTTTGATGAAACTTGACCACAACCTTCATCTCCCATGATCTACCAAAGTTTGTTCATGACATTGAAAAAATGGGGGTCTAAGAGGGCTTACGGGGACAGGGACCAGGGGAGATGGGGGTTACTAACCCCCCCCCCCCCCAAATATGTATTTGCTATAACATTGGTTTGTTGGTACGTTTTTGCTGATTCTGTCCCATGTTGACTTTCTCCTCAGTATCATTATTTGAACAGGTGAGTCTCCAGGTGTATTGCCTCTGTTTTTGCCGATAGAGGTGAACCCCAAAAAGTTGGAATAATTTTAACTCTGGGAGTAAAATAGTCAAATAAGAGGACTCATAACTTATGAACTGTTCAATGACAGTTTGTGAAATTTCAAATATGAATTGAGGGACACTTCTTGAGACTTCAGTGTGACCCGTAACTGCATTGGAACGAAGCAAAAATTAGGGATGCTGTAAAAGTGGACTTTGGAAAAAATATCGCTTTTTCAGGTGCTCCAATTCTTGAAGAAAACTAGCTGAACAATTGAATACCATATGTAATGCAGATATACCGTTCCATAATGTATCGATATATATATACATATATATATATATATATATGTATATATGTATATATATATATATATATATATATATATATATATATATATATATATATATATATATATATATATATATATATATATATATATATATATATAGTTGAAAGTGTGCTGTCTGTGTGTCTGTGTGTGTGTTTCTCTGTGACCTATGCACGCGAAAAGTACTGGACTGATCCTCACCAAACTTCACATGCTGACAGAACATGTACCCAGGAGTGTCCCGATGTAAAAGAATTGTGCTTCCGACTTCCGGTTTCCGAATTATGATGTCATCACCTGATTTTGTAACATTAATTTTTCAAGTTCAGCCGATTGACATGGGGCCAACGCCATTTGCAATAGAATGAAAAAATAATGCTACAATCAATTGAAGACAATGACTTCCGACTTCCCGGTTTCTGAATTATGACGTCATCACCAAATTGCGTAACGTTAATTTTTCAAGTTCAGACGATTGACATGGGACCAATGGAATTTGCTCGAGAATGAGAAATTAATACTACAGTCAATTGAAGACAATGATTTCCGACTTCCGGTTTCCGAATTATGACATGCATTCGACACACTTGCAAAAATGACCGTATGTATATTATACCTTATAATGATTTAATAATCATCTTCGGTCATATTTTATTAACATTTTCTTTGTTCATTATTGTTATAACCATGGTTATAAAAACCATTTTTATTGTTACTGTATAACGTTTTTACATCACTTCGGCCTGGATTCGGGTTCAGCGATCAAATAATGTAAATCACGATTAAAAATTATTTTTTGATGATGCGGGAGTTATCTTTATTAAAATCAGTCGAGGACATATACACCATGTCTGATATTTGGGTCTTTCATGTCTCTGACGATGCCTTTATCTCCAGGGATGCATCATTCCCCATGACAAAAACCGGAAGCAAAAGGGTCATAGCCGACGACATGGATTCCAAATTGTCAGGGTATTGTGTTGTTGTTGTTGTTGTTGTTGTTGTTGTTGTTGTTGTTTATTCTCTCATGTGCACGCGTTGAGTATGAAGCTCACTACGTTCGCTATTAAATGCTGTGCGGTGTATAAACACGATCGGGTTTGATTTCTCTGTTGCGAATATTAAACGCTGTGCGGTGTATAAACACGATCGGGTTTGATTTCTATGTTGTGAATATTAAATGCTGTGCAGTGTATAAACACGATAGGGTTTGATTTCTATGTTGCAAATATTAAACGCTGTGCGGTGTATAAACACGATCGGGTTTGATTTCTATCTTGAGAATATTAATAAATGCTGTGCGGTCTATAAACACGATCGGGTTCGATTTTTATGTTGTGAATATTGTATCCACACTATTAAAAGTGTGTTTGTGTGTGCGTCAGTGTGTGTGTGTGTGTGTTTGTGCGTGTGTGCGTGTGTGTGTGTGTGTGTGTGTGTGTGTGTGTTTGTGTGTCAGTGTCTCAGTGTGTCAGTGTGTCAGTGTGTTTGTGCGTGTGTGCGTGTGTGCGTGTGTGCGTGTGTGCGTGTGTGCGTGTGTGCGTGTGCGTGTGTGTGTGTGTGTGTCAGTGTATGTGTGGCAGCCTCTACAATTTTACAATTAACTGTGACATCTACTCCTTCAGACCCGCCATCATCCACGGGATTCCTGAGTGGAGCACGGGTATCCCTGCTGGTATTGTAATGTATTCCAAGCTTTCTCTGGGTCTCCTGCCAGTACTCTCACCAGGATACTGTACTATAGGTCATTTAAGTGGCTGGCTTTGCATAATGGTGCTTTAATCTTGTGATCTTTCAAAAGCATGATCTAGCATGTTTTCCGTCAGCAAGCAGCTTGCTTAATTTTAAGTGCTCAAACAAGCACTCCAACATAACTTTTCACGAGCATTACTTGGTTCCAACTAAGAACACAAGGGTGGTACATCATGCACACGAGAATTTTTGAATGTGCCTTATTTTGAATGTGCCTAACATACAGCATGCACATGAGTCCCTGCTGATGAGATGAAAAGCAGCCTTGAACATGATGCTGCCACAACTATGCTTGACAGTAGGAACAGTGTTGACTGGGATGTGCAGTATTCGGCTTGTGCCAGATGTAACGCTTTAATTCAGACCAAAAAGTTAAAATTTTCAGGAATAGCTTCTTTCTTACCACCTGTCCATAGAAGCCAGCTTTGTGAAGGGAACAGGATATTGTTTATTGATGATCACTAACCCCCATCTCGGACATAGAGCCTTGCAGATCTTTCAAGGTCATTGTGGGATTCACAGTGACCTCCTGAACCAGTTTCCTGCTTGCCTGGTTGCTGAGTTTGACTGGGTGATCTGATCTGGGTAGAGTCTGGGTGGTATTATACATCTTTTACTTCTTAATGATGGATTTCAGTAAACTGAAAGGAATAATAAGTGACTTTGAAATCTTCTTATAACCCTCTCCTGAACGGTGCTTCTCCAACACTTTATGTCTGACCTCTTTGAAAAGCTCATTGGTCTCCATGTGGTCCTTCTCGTTTGACCAAGAGAGTTTACCTTAAAACTCCTTAAATAAGTGGGGAAACTTAATTTTAAGTTTAACCACTGATTAAATACAGGTGAAATCTATCACTTATTTTGAAACCTTTAAACAAATAATTTGCTCTTGAAGTGATTTCTGGTTAATTAGGCAAAGGGTTTGAATACTTATGGAAACTGAGAATCATATGATTTTCTCTGCAAAGGAAACTTATTTACATTTTATCTGCATTTTTTTAGCTTTATCATTTTGGGGTGATTTGTACAGACTCAATATAATTAAGTTTGATTTGAAACCATCATAAAATAAGCTCAGGGGGCATCAAAATATGAAAACTTTGGAGGGGGGTGAATAGTTTTGCAGGCCACTGTAGATCAGTGTTCCATCAAATCACAATTGCATTCCGAAGTCTCGTATTGTTTTTGCCTGGCATGTAATAGCTGTACAAGTTCATTGATGATCTGTAAAAATAAAATTGTCAAAAAATATGCAACAAATCCTTTTGAGTTTGATATACCAATATCAGCAATCTATGTGTTGTTCTTTTAAGACAAATCGAATTAGGACATGCATTTGAATGTAGTTTAAAAGGATTCTACAGAAGTAGTGCACTTGCCTTTCAGTTTGATTCCAAACCCGACAATAAACCCTCACACTGGGCAGGGTGTTGCATCCTCAAATGTGCCATCCCTTGGATGGACCTTAAGCTGAGTGTCACGTCCACTAGAATTAGCTAAGAGACGTTAAAAAATCTCCAGTGTCTTTCATGAAGAGTATGTGAAAAAATAGCCAGCACCCTGAACACATAACAAATTCCACTTTGTGAAGGGCTCTGATCAAACTTGTTTCTCTGCTGACTCCATCATGAAGGTCAGTTTAATTGGGGCCCCCTAAATAGGTCGATTGGTCCACAATTATCCATGAAACACAACTGATATCCATTGCATGCTTCACAACCAATCATATGACAAGTCATCCTGTAACTTCCTCCAGAGAAAATTCATTAAAGTTGAATTTTCTGCTAAATAGTGCACTTTTGTCATACAACCAGGCAAAGTCAAAAATGTATCACAATCATCTTACGACCATTCACCGTCTGTCCGTCTGTCTGTTCCCAGGTATCGCAAAAACGGCTGAACCGATCGCAACCATTTTTTGGGTGTGTAATCCTAGGACCCCTTGGAGTAAAATAGGCATAAATATAATGACATGGCCCCCTTGACCACTCCCGTAGGAAGCGGGTACTTCTAGTGAGTAGTAACTTCTAATTTTGGCAAAATGACTTTGCTTCACTTCAAAACAAACTACCTAATTTGCATATTAATAATTTGCGTATTAAAAAAATATATTGCTCATAAAATGCAGGTTTATTACTCATAGTGCATCTGACAAGATAAGCTTGTCTTCAAAAGAGTTTGCAAACGAAAAAAATTTTGTCTAACTTTTTGTAAAATGGCGTGCGTTCCTTTTGTTGAAGGAAACCAACACCAGATATCAATCTTTGCTCAACTCAAACTTTTTAATAACCATCTCAGATGTGCTGAAAAATTTGTGCAGCTTCAAGGAGACCACCTGCGCCTTGAAACTTTGTTCCTGCTGTGGTTTACGAATAAAAACATTCATCCTGTGTGCTTGCTGCAGCATATGGTACACTCAGTTGTTCTCAACATCAACCTCCATATTCCCCTCCAGTATTTATTATTCAGAATATGCTAATATGTACATCGGATGAGATGCAAGGTGTGTATATTGCTTAAAGTGAGATGGTGCAAAGCCTACAACGGGTGTTCAATGAAAGGATGTCATAAAAGCTGTACATTTCAATATCATAGTGTCAAATCTCAGCTCAACTCCATGCTAAACAATGAAATTTCAATATTTACATGGCAATTACTATCAGCTTCTTTAGCATGAGATCAAGCAATTTCCAGGATAGTTAATCAGAAATACCATATTCACCTTTGAGATGTTGATCGTGGGTTCGGTTTCTGGCCCGACCATAAATTGTCAACATGGTATGGTATTCGGGCTGTGCGTTGCGTCAATGAGTATTCCCCATCCTTCAGAAGGAGCATTTTTGGGCATTATATCACAGCATCCTTGTTAAACTACAAACACTAAGTTGCCTTGACCGAGGTCTGCTTTAGCAGCATCTTGCAATGGAGCAATGACCTGTCTAACGTACAATCTGAGCTACGGAAGCATTCACAGACAAGTCGTGGATGTCGTGTATAATTACTATTCACATGAGAGCAAATGCTTATCTAAAGTTCTCTCAACTCAGCTTATGGCAGGAACTTTGCTTGAAGGTTGATCACGTCTGAAGTTTGTGACATGATAGCTTTGCTGTGCTTCCACATACAAGTAATACCTTAATGGGTTGCTCACAATGTTGCAAACACAGCACATGTTGCTATATATGAGTAGTTCAAGCACAATTTGGAAATGGAAGCTTCGAACCAATGCATGAGCTCTGGGGAAGCTCAGTGTCGACAGTATGGCTAACACTGGAGTTCTCCTTGGTGCATGTGTGCTCACCTTTGTCAAACAATGTCTTTTCATCTTGGACAAGTCTGAAATGTTAAAAATGTAGGCACATTTACAGAGACAGGAGCAACAGGCTTTATGAATGCATCACAGTGTCTGTCTGCCTCTCTACATCTTCCTGCTCCCTTCTGTCCTTTCTGCTGTCACACCATTTCCTCTTCTCAAAAAAGGTCACTCGACGAAGTTCCACTTTATTCCTATCACTGGTACATCAGATGCACTGTCAGTTTATCAATGTAGCAGAAATGGGAAGCAAGATTGGAAATGTTGGGGTGTTTTGCACCTTTTTGGCATAAGCTTAAATGTCCTGTCACTGCTCGCACATTGTCTGAGCAGTATGTTCTCTTCTGAACAGCAAATTGGTTTTGCTCCTTAAATAATCTGCCGATGACAGCTCCACTGAGCAAAAGTGATTTTCAATCATATACACTCAGCAGACTACAGGATTGTTTGTCATTCAGGCTGCGGTTAAGCAACAGCAAAGTACATTTGATGTGTACTCTCATTCTCACGGTTGTGCCAATTACAGTTTGAAGGGATTACGAAAAACGGATTAAAATGCAATGTGCTGCACAAATATTATTATTATAATGAAATACCAGAATGATGGTGTAATGGTTAGAGCATCCACTCCAAGTCTGGGAGGTCGGTGGTTGAAATTCCGGCTGATCATACCAAAGATGTTAAAAATGAGACATGCTACTTCTTTGCTTAATGTTCAACATTTGAAAGGTTAATGATATGGACAATATCCATAGGTTGGCATCAATTGGGAGGAGGAAATCCCTCCTTGGGAAATGCCCCACTGAGTGCAGTGAGAAAAGTTGTGCCATTGTTGTGGCATCACTAGCACCCAGAGTACCCCAGGAAGTGATAACACATTCTCCAAGCTCAGTGGCTGTGTCTGTTTGTCTCATCTCACAGTCTTGTGTTGTGTTGCATGTGTTTGTTTATATGTCTATGTGTGTCGTTTGTCGTTATTTCCATATGCTGGTTTCAGAAGGTGTATCGGAGTCCTCCCAGGTCTGAAAGTATTAATATCCGTGTGTGTGTGTGTGTGTGTGTGTGTGTGTGTGTATGTGTGTGTGTGTGTGTGTGTGTGTGTGTGTGTGTGTATGTGTGTGTGTGTGTGTGTGTGTGTGTGAGCTCCACTATGAGCCTGCCTTCATCGATTACATTACAAAATTATTACTTCTGTCAATATCTACTTGATTTAATATAATTTTATTTTTATATATACAATTGGAAAAAACGTTCCTGTGCATCATTTACACTATGTGAAATGAGAAATGAAAACAAACACATTACATTGTTTGGTCATATCAATTCTTAGTGTTTGATGAACATGAAATCAACATTAGAATGCCAACACATGTGTGCAAGATATGTCTCTATGGCTCGAAGAGTGGTGAGGTCAAAAGTCAGTAAACAGCTCAGTATATGGTGTGACAACCATTTGCTTGGCAACAGAACTTCATTGAAGACAAAAGATGGTTGAAGAAGGCTTGAGGGTTGTCATTCCAGATCTGTACCAAGGCCTGCTGCAGTTGGGACCAACATCGCCGGCTGGTTTTGAATATGGCGCACTCGTCATTACATTTCATCTCAAAATGTTCTTAGGGAGAAAGATCAGGTGAAACAATTGGCCAAGGAATTGTGGGAACGTTGTGTTGTGTAATGAAGTTGGTGACCACTCATGCAATGTGAGTGTGTGCCTTATCCTGTCGAAGTGTAAGGTGACGTCTATGAACTTGCAGGAACGGGAGGATGGAGTACGTATTGCTTCCATGCTTAACGAAGCAGGACGAACTTCATCACGGTACCAAATACCTGTGAAATTGCCACTAATGACTTCCAGCTGGGTTCCGTGATGTGCTGTGATGCCTCCCCATACCATCACTCTTCCACTGCCGACCGACGAAACTTGCACAACACATGTGTCAGCTCAACGTTCCCCTTCCTGCCAATAAACATGACAAGAACAATCACTATTGTCAAGATGGAACATCGACTCATCTGTGAAGAGGGTAGAAGCCCAATTTTGTCTCCTGAACCTCAGACGCTGTCGACACCAAGCTAGGAACACATGTTGATGATGTGGCAACAAAATTGGACATATTGCTCCTCGTCATGGTCGGATGTTATATTCTCATGACCAAATTCTGACAGTTCTGGCACTGATTGGTCACAGGCCAGGGATGCTGTGAGCTGTCAGACTTGCCGTTTGTAACCACTTCCGAAGGGGTACCAACTGGATATGGTGATATATATATATATATATATATATATATATATATATATATATATATATATATATATATATATATATATATATATATATATATATATATATATATATATATATATATATATATACACACCACAAGGGGAAAACCAGAGATTTCACCTTTTATAAATTTCAGGGTTATTGCACCTGCCAATAGTTGGCAACATAAGGTTTCCTCTCACAATATTACTTTAACAAATAACCAGGGGTGTCACATAATTTATATGCTATAAAGTTTAGCCGTGCAATGAAAAACCTAGTGTTGTCAAAGCTGAACAAGTAGAAACCCAGAGTTGTCAATACTTTACTCCTGGTTATCTCCCTTTCATTCATGTTAACTGTTCCACCATAATATTCAGAGTTGAGAAACTAAAAAAATGAAAGGTTGTAAAACTTTGACAGCATAAATTCTGAGCACTACAATAGCCTATTTGGTTATATCATGGGCTCCGTAGTTGGTGCATATCTTGGTTCAAGTCTGGTCAAACCTTTATTGTGACTTTTATGGGACCCACGCTGTGGCTTAATGATTAGCGCGTCTGAGTACCCATCCTCATTCGATGTACCCACCGCCCAATCAACCTGCTTCGGTAAATGAGGGAGTCACATGCGGTGACTTCGGCTATCGCGGGGGTGGTTTATCCTTGGTTTCCTCCCGGTTTTCCATCATATTAAATAGTACGGAGTAAGAAATGGATAATCCGTCGTCATATCAGCAAAATACTCTTGAGTATGGCATTGAACACCAATCAAACAAAAAATCAATGACCGTTTAATGCTGAAAAAAATAATCTGTGATCACCAAAGTCATGTAATGTTTGCGAATAATCAACAAGCATGAATTTGCTACACATCCTGGGTTAAAATTGCATGGCAATTATTAAACAAGGGAATAACCAGTGATGTCAGTTTGCAACATTGATTCGTTCTTTGCTCTTAAATTAAATAACACAGAAGCTTGGCAAATGCTACATGCTTAATTTGATCGGCCAATGATCACTCTTCCTTTTACTGGAAAAGAAATATATATGACAGTTATTAAACAGTCCACCAAAGTCTTGAAACTTTGTTTTTCAGTTTCTTCAAAATTGACTTATCCTGACATCTTTGGTTTTCCACTTGTGGTCTTCATATATATGTATATATATATATATATATATATATATATATATATATATATATATATATATATATATATATATATATATATATATATATGTATGCATATATATATATATATATATATATGTATGTATGCATATATATATATATATATATATATATATATATATATATATATATATGTATGCATATATATATATATATATATATATATATATATATATATATATATATATATATATATGTATCGTTGCGGGCGAGGGTCTGGAAGCGAGAACAACCATTAGGTTGAAGAAGTTACGTCATTTCCCACCAGACTCCCGGAATTGTAGGCCATCGCTCACTGATAATTCCGTAACGCGGTCGGTCGCTTAACCGACCGTTGACGCCAATACCTCAACCGCATAGCAAAGGGTCTTCTTGTCTAGAACCAAGTTACCTAATTAACCATGCGGTTTCAACTACGGGGGAACCATGCCTTCGGTATGCCTTGCCCGAACCGGATCACTCTACCAACTACGGTAGAGTTCCAACAACCAACTACCAACTCTGGATCAGATGCAGCCGAGCGGAACTGCCAAGGACGTAACAGCAAGAATGAACAGATTATCCGGGATAAAGACCTGGCTAAACTTAGATCCTAACCATGCCGGTCCAATGAAGGAAAACACAAAAACGAACTGGGAACATTTCTGCAAGAATTTATTTACACGAAGGCAATGAAAGTCGTGTGCAACATAAAAAGGTTTATTGGAAAATTGAGACTTGAAATGTGGTTTCTACCAAGAAGACTCTTGGGGATCTACACCTATTGATGTGGTTCTTTATTGAATGGCGCTTGATGAGAGCAATACCAAGAAAGTTCGGGGAAGAAAGTGCAGGAAAGTTCTTACTTCCCCTTTCTACTTCATCAAACCTGAAAGCCTTAAAAGACAGAATTGGAAGAAGAGAAAAACAAAAACATAAAAAAAATATTCTTCAAATAATTATTTAAAAATATATATTATGTTGGGCTCGGGTTGGGTTGGGGTTGGGATTTTGAATGTGAGGGTTAGGGTTGGGTTAGGGTTTGGGGATGGAATTTTAAATGTGAAGGTTAGGGTGGGTTAGGGTGGGTTATGGTTGGGTTGGGGTTTGGGGTTGGGATTTTGAATGTGTGTTATGGTTGGGTTGGGTTGGGATTTGTAATGTGAGGGTTAGGGTGGGTTAGGGTTGGGTTGGGTTGGGATTTTGAATGTGAGGGTTAGGGTGAGTTAGGGTTGGGTTGGGGTTGCTTTGGGTTTTAGGTTTATGTAAGGGTAAAGATTGATTATGATCCCTCTAATATTATCACTCACTCTCTCTCACACACACACACACACACACACACACACACACACACACACACACACACACACACACACACACACACACACACACACACACACACACACACACACACACACACACACACACACACACACACACACACACACACACACACACACACACACACACACGTTAAGCCTTCACTATGTAATTGAGGATTCTGTGTTTGGAGTTCACAGATCTAAGAATGTCCACCATTGCACACACACAAACAAACAAAAGTTAAGCCTTGACTGACTATTCAGTTGAGGATTCTGTGTTTGGGGTTCAAAGATATAAGAACGTCCCCTTTGGCACACAATGTATATATATATATATATATATATATATATATATATATATATATATATATATATATATATATATATATATATATATATATATATATATAATTCAACCCTCAGCAGATGCCACCTGTTATACATCTCTGACTTGGTCCTCGAGTGTCCATAAAGTTGTATAGTAGAGGGGAGTGAAGCGACAACCTATTGCTCCTATGAGTATTATCTCATTAGTTTTGTCTTTTGTAATTCCTGTGAATAAAATGAACCTAAAATCTCTTCCCCATTAAATCATAATTTGTAAGTCCAAGAAACTTTACGATGACATCAACAATTTAAAAAAGTTAATTTGTCCATCGCTTGATATAACCTTTTTCAAAATGAGATTTCCACTTGATTATTCTGACGATATCACGAACTTTGAACTGAGGCTTTCTGACATTAATCTCTTTTTTCATATTTTAATTTTGTAAATGTATCTGATGGTTTAATTGGCGTTGAGGTATGAATCATATCATTGTACTTATCTACAATGTCCTGAATTCAAGATAACCATTGTTGAGAACCGAGTTGAGTGAATTTTTTATATAGTCTCTCTTTTAAAGTGTGATTATAATGCTCAATAACAACCGCTTTTCCTTCTTTAAAGGTGCTGAATTATGTAATGTTGTTATTTTTAAGAAAATTCATTAATGTTTTGTTGTAGAACTCTGTACCCTCATCAGTACACAATTTTTCAGTTTTTTTCTTGCTTATATTGAATATCTGTTGGAAAGCTAACATAAGAGTATTACCTCTTTTGTTTTACAAAGGAACAACCCATGCGTATCTACTCCTCAAATTAATTACGGTTTAAGCATACTTGTACCCCGTATCATTATTGAGTTCAATTAAATCAGCAGACCAGATATAATCAACTTCCTTGGAATAAACCTTCCTTCGTTGAAACTTTGTAATTATTGGTTAATGTAATTCATCAGCTAATTGCTCTTCAATCTCAATGACATCATTAGAGCCTATAAGTTTTTTGAATTTCCAAGCCTAAGTTTCAATTTGGCACTGATCATCTTCTTCACGATGAACTTATCAACTTTTTCTCTCAAGGTTGGATTTTGTATCGGAAACAAATTATATAACATTTCTCTATCGGCTTCATGTTTTTCTTCCAACGTCGTGCTATTCCCATAATCAATACCATGCTTCATGCACACTTCATCAACCCGATTGATGGGTTTACTCCATAGTTTAGGATTGCCTGCCTCATCTAATCTCATATTCAACTTTGTTCCTTGACCACAGAAAGAATACCCTGGCAGATGTAATTCCTCTGGTATTCCAGTTGTTGTAAATTTACTTCCTGATAAAAACTTTGGATATCTCCCCCTTGTTTGTGTTTGTTAATGAACTTACTCTTTTTTGAGGCACACACCAAACATGTCCCTTTTTGTATAACCCTATTATTTTTACTCTCGGTTTTCTTTTTACATTTGAGACAATAACTCATTTATTTATGTGAAAAATTCCTACAGAGTGCAAAAACCTTTTTAGTTTCCAACATGCACATTTGAATCTTAATTTTTAAAACATAAATAATCCTTAGAAGTAAATGTCTTGACTCGCTCCTCCATTTATTTAAGAAAAAAAAAATGTAAAACTTTAATCAGTCAATTACACCAACATCATCAATAATGTAATCTTTTCCTTCTTTCTCTTCTTTATCTCCACTTTCTTGTTTCACTCATCTCCCTGAAATCGATGTTAATAGTCTTGATGCATATATATATATATATATATATATATATATATATATATATATATATATATATATATATATATATATATATATATATAATGGACTTGCCAATTCTTTGTTTTCCTCCTCGGTGCATTGAGATTTATTTATTTTCTGTCATACCTTTGATCTTTTTATTATTTAATGGTTTCCATATTTTTATATTTATTTATTCTATCTCTTTCCTCCCTCTCCCTCTCCTCCTTCTCTCTCTTCTCCCTCTCTTCCTTCTCTCTCTTTTTTTTTCCTTCTCCTCGCCTCCCCTCTCTTATCCCTCTCCTCCTTCTCTCTATTCACCCTCTCTCTCCTTCTTCTCCCTCTCTTCTTTCTCATTTTTCTCCCTCTCCTCCTTCTCTCTTGTCTCAGTTTCTTCAATTCCTTCCTCATCCCTCACTATCTTTGAACCACTTTCACCCCATAGAATATCATACATACATTCATCTGGATTCTGTGATACTGTTGTCCACAATTATATTTCTCATAATAGGAAACCAATAAGATTTGTTGATGATTTTCAAAGAGTTTTATATTTCATTACCTTTAGAAGTTCATTTTTATTTAATATTTTAATCAAATCTTCATTTGTTGGTTTTTTAATATCAGTATAAAGCCAGTTCTTAATTGAAAAATGTCCGAGTGTATATGCCAATTCGTAAAGAATGTAAAGTCTAACACCCTTTTCTTGAATTGTAGGTATCCTTGAATGCAAAAATAATTTTCTTCAAGCCTTCTTGCTGTCATTTATGTATCAGAAATATCTGACAGATTAATATGATGACTCATAATACCACCCCATCTTCCTGTTGTTAAATCAGTTTGTATTCCTTGACTTTGTAAAATTATCCAATATCCTTCCTTCTTTGTCATATAAACTATCGCTTCACCATCACATCATTTCCTATTCCTGAAATCGTGTATTTTTTTTTCTAATTGTGCTTCCACATACCTCCTGATTCTTACCAAGAGGATATTATTCTTCTTTACGAGACTGATCTTCGAGGTGTAGGTTTTCGAGGTTGAATGAAAAAGACCAATTATATCCTAAATCACACATATTATACCTCCATTTATCTATTCTCATATTAACTACACTTCCTTCTTTATAACATTTAATACTAAACAGGTAATTGAATTTAATAAGAAAAGGTGTATGGTTTGTTGAAACAGGTGTTGTGGTTTTAAATTCTACTCCTTGAACAAAACATGGCATTATATTTAAGGATATATATTGTGATAAATTACTTAATCTCACCAAGTCATTCGCGTCAATCGGGCTTGGATAATTTATGAATTCATAAACATTTTTCATATAAATAGTTTTTGCCATACAATATTTCTGTCGTTCAGCCGGTGTCTTTGTGTAATAATTTGATAAATCAATGTCCAGTTCTTGGGATACACAAAAGATAGAACCATCTTTACGAACATAAGTCATTTATATTAGCTTAAAAATAATGTCATAAATTTTTTTATTTTTGTTGAGTTGAAATAACACGTATATACATAATTGACCACTACACTTGGAATTTAATTCTTGGACTTGAAATGTTTGATAAACACCATTCTGTAAGAATTTTATTACTTCAACAGGTGGTGGAAGACCATAATATCAAAATAAAATTTGTCTTGACTGTTAAAAATACAAACCCCAAGAGAACCGTTCCCATTGTTATCTTCTAAGTTCATAATAATATTCTTTGTATGTTTAGACACTTTTGTTATTTCGTTTCTTATACAAATAACCACATTATGAATTTTTAATTTCTTACAATATTTGACAAGTTCTAAATTTGATGTTGTACTCTTTCCAAATTCTTTAAATCACTCATCAATGCTCATTTATTTATTCGAAAGAAAAAAGCATATTCCCAACTTACAATCTCGCTTTGTCAGGCAGACTTTCAAGTTTTTCAGCAAAATCTTCAATTACACCACTTCCACTAATTTGTTTCCCCAACTCTTTGTTATGTCTTTCCAAGTCTTTTTAAGCACGGAGATGAGTCTTCCTTTTTGGCAGTTTTCACCGCTGCTGAAATACCACCCGTCAATGCTCCAACCACACTTAAACCAGCAAATAAAGGAATTAGGTCAGATCAGGTATGGGAACATGTGCCAGAACAGCACGTCGCTGCGTCCACTTTCCACCGGTACTCCAGGGGCCTCCGTCGGGCCATCCCCCAGGCAGATGCCAGGCCCATCCCCATCTCCTTGAGATGATGGTCAACCTGTTGCAACCATGAGGCATGTGGTCGACCCACTGGCCTCCTCCACTCATGAGACTCCCTCGCTGAGAATCTGGTGAGCAGGATCAGAGTCAGGAAAACGAGCCACATGTCCATACAGCCGCAACTGACGCTCACGGACTATCCAGGTAACAAATCTCATCCGAGTCTCTCTCAGCAACCGCTCGTTGGACACAAAATCCGACCAGCGATAGCCAAGGATTCTCCGAAGAGACCTGGTACCAAAGGAATTAAGTCTCCGTCTCAGATCCTTGGTCAGAGTCCAAGTCTCGCACCCATAGAGCAAGACTGGAAGTACCAAGGACCTGAAGACTCGGACTTTTGTCCTCCCGCACAGGTACCGGCAGCGCCACACCCCATGATCCAGTGAATCCATGACTCCCCAGGCCCGACCCAGACATCTATTGACCTCTGACTCGCAGCCAGCAGAGACATGAATATCACTGCCAAGGTAAGTGAATCTCTCCACGACCTCAATATCCTCACCACAAACAGACACAGACAGGACAGCAGCATCCAAGATGTCACCGAAAGCCTGGATCTTAGTTTTGACCCAAGAAACCCGTAATCCCAACGGCTCCGACTCCTCATTCAGCACCTCGAGGGCCCCCAAGAGGATGTCTAAAGTCTCCGCAAAGATGACTGCATCATCTGCAAAGTCAAGGTCCGAGATCTTGACATTCCCAAATGACGCACCGCAACTTGATCTCTCAGACATCCTCCCTAGAATCCAGTCCATACAAGTGCTGAAAAGTGTGGGGGCCAGTACACACCCCTGACGAACTCCAGTAACAACTGGAAATGCGTCAGAGATGGTACCACCACACTTCACAGCACTCTCAGTACCAGAGTAGAGTTCAGACATCAGATCGATCAGTTTTGGTGGCACCCCACGAAGACCAAGAATCCTCCAGAGGACATCCTGATTCACTGAATCGAACACTTTACAGAGATCAACATAGGCTGCAAGCAGCCCCTGCCAAAACTCTCGTCTGCGTTCGGTGAGGACACGAAGTGCAAGGATACGGTCAATCGTTGACCTCTTTGGTGTAAAGCCTGACTGCTCTGGACGCTGGTGCTCAAGCAGATGGTGGCGAACCCTATCGAGAATTATCCGAGCAAAGACCTTGCCCGGCACTGAGAGCAGCGTCACCCCTCGGTAGTTGTTGCAGTCTTGGCGATCACCCTTCCCTTTCCAGAGAGGGACAACAAGGCCCCTCTTCCAGTCAGTTGGGATGATGCCTGTGTTCCAGGCAGAGCACAAAACTGCATGCAACGACACGAGTGCAGCATTTCCACCAGCCTTGAGAAGTTCGGCATGGATGCCACAGATCCCTGGAGCTTTTCCCCGTTTCAACTGGTTCACCGCAGCCCATGTTTCCACAAGCGTAGGTGGACCACAGTTGATTTGAGGGTCACAACAGGGATTGTAACACCCTTGACGTCCAACTCGACAGTTGGGGGATCAGCCTGGTACAACCGCTCGAAGTAACCGGCCCAGCGGGCCTTCACTTCAGACTCCTCTGTCAAGAGCCTACCACTCTCTGCTCGAACTGCAGTGCTCCGAGGGATGGGCTTGGATGAACGTAATGCGCGAATTCCCCTGTAAGTGGGACGAGAATCACCTGTCCACAGGTGATGCTCTACCCCCTCACAGATTCCTCGCACATAGGCCTCCTTGTCCACCCTCAGTGCACGTACAGTTTTACGCCTCAGCTCCCTGAACAGCTCAGCTCTGCCATTCAGCCTGGCCCTGCGACTCTGGTCAATGGTATCCAATGTCCCTTGAGAGACAAAATTCTTCTTTGCCCTGCGGTGAGCTCCAAGGCATCCACCGGCAACATCAAGGACGGTGGTCTTGAAGGCGCTCCACAACTCTTCATAACCCCCCAAAGCACCCAGACCCCCCAAGTGTCCACTCAGCCTGTTCGCAAACTCCTCAGCTACTCTCTCATCCCTGAGCTTGGCAACATCCTGCCTCGGCTGGGATGGTACCATTCTCCAGCATTTAAGGTGCAGCTTTAGAGTTGCTACAACAAGCCTGTGGTCAGTATTGAGGAACTGAGCACTCCGGTAGACCCTGCAGTTCTGGATCATCCTCCAACGCCCGTCAATGAGGACATGGTCAATCTCCTTTGCCACACTGCCAGCGTTGGAATACCAAATCCAGCGATGAGCTTGTGGGCGCTGAAACCATGAACCAGCCACCCTAAGTCCATGACTTCTTGCAAAGTCAAGGAACTTAGTGCCATTCTGGTTCATAGTTCCTGACACATGGGGACCAACACACACCTCATAACCGTCCCTATCAGTTCCAGTCGATGCATTGAAATCCCCCAAGACTAGAAGTGTATCTCGTCTGGGGCACTGATCAACCACAGACTCGAGTGTGGCGTAGAATGTGTCCTTCACGGTGAGATCACTCGCCTCAGTCGGAGCATAAACAGAGACCAGGGAAATGACACCTAATGAGTGACGAATCCTTAATCTCATAATACGCTCGTTGACCGGTGTTACCTCAATTATCATTGGGGTCAGCTTATTGGACACAGCTACAGCAACTCCTTGGGTATGGTAACCATCAGTGCGACCAGACCAATAGTAGGTGTAACCACCCACCATTATCTCGCCGCAATCTGGTCTCCGAACCTCAGAGAGAGCTGCAATCCCGATGTCCAAACGCTTGAGCTCAGATGATGACAGAGACAGGTGATCATCCTCTCTTAGGGATAGGACATTCCAGGCACCCACCCGAAGGGACCGCCTCAGGTTAACCCAAGGAGACCGCCGTCTGGTGGACGACACCTCAGCACCACTCCGACACACTCTCCCGCAATCTGACCCAGGGATGTTACCCCATGGTTTCCCTCCTATCAAAGATTGGGGGTCCCGAAGGCTTTGCCCCAATCCCGTCATCCGGTGAGCTGCCCTGCGAAGGGAGGCTGCACAGGAGGTACTCCCACGGAGTGGGTTTTCAGATTTTTTTGCGTTTTTGCGTTTTGTGGAATGAAGGGTTTTACGGTGGCCGGAGTGCAAATCCTGCCACCAACCTCCTAATAAGAAGTGACCCAACTGCAGGAGGACGTCCGCAGACACAGTTGGGCACTAGATATGGATGGCCGTTGGCTCACAAGGAGCTCCTCTGCTCTGCTGGGTGTCCATATCCAAACACCCTCCTCACCAGAAAACCTGGTGGGGGAGACGGTTTAGTCGCCGACAACCCGACCATGGAACAGGTTAGTACAGGTTTACATGGTACCTGTAGCAGGTCACAGAAAGAATTAGAAATGGGAGAAATCAATTCTTACTACTCCTTTTCTCTGATTTTTATTAATGTTAATCATACAAGGCTTTTGATTTTGAATACAAGATGATAGTTTATGATGATTGATGTGATTAACATATACCCCAGGTGGCACTTTACTAATCATTTATTTATCAAAAAATTATGTGAGACTAATCATAACACCATTATCTGCATTCATCTGTAATTCGGTATCTTCCAAAAAGCAAACAATATGTATCAACTTCTTCACTCTCTCCTCTTTCAATATATAGGGAAGTAACCACTGGATTAGACTTTATAGTTTCCTTTTGAGCACTCAGGTCAATCACATAGATTGTATACAGACTTTAAAATGCTGTCATATCCAAAATTGTTTCTTTATTTCCATTGCTTGCACACACCTTTTGGGAAGACTTGTATGCTTCAGCATAATCATTTTTCCCCAATTAATTTCCAATCTATCTCGTGGATAAAATGTTCCATCGAGAGAAACGCGAAGTTGTTTCACATGAGCATTATCACTCAACGCATTTTTCTTCTCAGTAGCAGTTTCACCATCTTTTTTAAAAAAATGAGCCACAGATATCGTGTCTTTCCTTCCAGAACACCCATATTCTATGTGTAAGTGGTTTGGTTCAGTTTATCGTGTTGGCATCTTCTTTTAAGGTATGATACATGGAGTGGTTTCTTTGAGTTAAGTCTTCTATTCAACATCTCTTCTGTCTTAAGATTAGGAGTATATTCACTAATATACCAACTAATTTCATCAATTAGAAATTTATTCTGAGCAGCAAAAGCATTAGCCACACCAAAAAGCAATCTATTTTCATTATCATTCCTTTGCAGCTGAAATCTATTTTTAATACCATACAGAACTTTATCATGATCACAAAATCCAAATATACCTTCAAGAGGAACTGCCACAGGAAACCGATTCCCTACTTTTGTATCATCATTATACATTCCTTTTCTTTGACAATATCCAGGGTCTGTGTTTGTTCCCATTGCCATATCATGAATAAAACCTTCAACAGCTCCTTTTCCAATTCTACCACAAAATGAATATAGTGTAAATTTCATCATTTAAGATGGAGCAGAGACATAATCAACTGCTTAAACTTCTTGTGTTCCAATATACAAATGAACACGATCAAACATTTTCCAGAAGAAATCATTTACGAGTGTCGCGTTTGTAGTATTCGCAACCTTAGTGAATGTAAATTTACACAAGAAAGTTTCGGCTAGATTCAAATCAGTTTGTTGATTATTTATTTCAAATCTTTTGTTCCATTTGTATGCCAGTCTGTTCCAGTTATGGCATTTACCTTGAATTAGTCTTCTTTTTTAGTAGAGTTTGAGATGACAATGGTATCATTCAAATCATCGATACTATCACTTGCTTCCATACTTGTATTTATTTAGGAAAAAGGTATTAAAACTGTTGAAACCCTGACCCAAGTATTTGAATTATTTTCTGTCGTTATTGGGGAGACAGTGAGTTTTGCCTTTCTTAATATCTTATCTTGCTTGCAATTTATGACATTCCTTTTGGGTATCGTTTATACTCTTTGTAGCAGCTGCTACATTTCCCAGAGCAGAAACAGTTGAACCAATTAGGTCTTTATGTTTATGAATAGTTGAACCTATACCCATTAGAGTATCAATTATTCCATCTCCTTTTTTTTCTAAATTGATGTCCTACAACCCTTTGTCTCTTAGGTTTATAGTATCCTCTACCAAGATACATACCTTCACCCTTGTAGTCTGGGGAAAGGAACATCCCATCCCCTGTAATTATTTTATATTTTCCCAACTCGTGTTTACTCACAATAACCATCGTATTTATTTCTTGGAAAACTTCACGGAGGTGAATTTTGATGGATATAATTTCTTCATGAAAAGAAATCATCCGATTATCTTGTTCAGTTATCCTAAAATTTACTCTGTATATGGTTTTTCCTGACACAGGGAGATAAACCAAATTGTTGGGTTCCATATTGAATTTATAACTAATTGGGGTTGAGTATGCGCTGAATGAAAATATTGTATTTGTTTTTATTCCATCATTATTAGCGCCATCAATCAAATCACAGTGAATTAATACCGAATTTTTGCCTGAGGCAATTTGAATGACACTATCACTGTAAAACATCCCATTAGTTTCAATCCTTTTTTGAGGGGAAACCCAATAACTCTCTAAATGAATTATCAATTGTGAAATCAACCTTGGAGTTATTTTTAAGTTTAATCGTTGATTTTGAAGTATGTTTTTGAATATCTACAACAATATTTTTTGGTTCATCACCCTGTTCTTTCATAAGGTGAGCAATTTCAGAAGATATTTGAGAAATCTCATGTGCTCCTGGTAAAACTGTTATCGTTTTGTATCCACTTCCCTGATTATAACTAAACTTGTCATTTTTCTTGGTGATATTAAACAAGATATTGTAAGTTTCCATAGACAATAAAGGCGCCTCATATTATTTTGTTGCGTCAAGTTGTACTGGGTAGGAAATGAAGATTTGTGGTCGCTTGTTGTGAAATTAAAATGTAGGATTGTGCTTCTCATCTTATTTTATACTAGCAGGGATACCCATGCTCCGCACAGGAATCCCGTGGATGACGGCGGGTCTGAAGGAGTAGATGTCACAGTTAATTGTAAAATTGTAGAGGCTGCCACACATACACTGACACACACACACACACACACACACACACATTGACACACACACACTGACACACACACACACACACACACACACACACACACACACACACACACACACACACACACACACACACACACACACACACACACACATACACATACACACACACACACACACTTTTAATAGTGTGGATACAATATTCTCAACATAGAAATCGAACCCGATCGTGTTTATACACCGCACAGCGTTTAATATTCGCAACATAGCAATTAAACCCGATCGTGTTTATACACCGCACAGCGTTTAATATTCACAACATAGAAATCAAACCCGATCGTGTTTATACACCGCACAGCGTTTAATATTCACAATATAGAAATCAAACCCGATCGTGTTTATGCACTGCACAGCGTTTAATATTCACAATATAGAAATCAAACCTGATCGTGTTTATACACTGCACAGCGTTTAATATTTGCAACAAAGAAATCAAACCTGATCGTGTTTATACACTGCACAGCGTTTAATATTCAAACATAGAAATCAAACCCGATCGTGTTTATACACCGCACAGCATTTAATAGTGAACGTAGTAAGCTTCTTACTCAAAGCGTGCACATGAGAGAATAGTAAACAATAACAACAACAACAACACAAGACACTGGCAATTTGGAATCCGTGTCGTCGGCTATGACCCTTTTGCTTCCGGTTTTTGTCATGGGGAATGATGCATCCCTGGAGATAAAGGCATCGTCGGAGACATGAAAGACCCAAATATCAGACATGGTGTGTATTTCCTCTACTGATTTTAATGAAGATAACTCCCGCATCATCAAAAAATAATTTTTAATCGTGATTTACATCATTTGATCGCTGATCCCGAATCCAGGCCGAAGTGACGTAAAAACGTTATACAGTAACAATAAAAATGGTTTTTATAACCATGGTTATAACAATCATGAACAAAGAAAATGTTAATAAAATATGACTTACAGATGATTATTATATCATTATACGGTATAATATACATACGGTCATTTTTGCAAGTGTGTCGAATGCATGTCATAATTCGGAAACCGGGAAGTCGGAAGTCATTGTCCTCAATTGACTGTAGCATTATTTTTCATTCTATTGCAAATGGTGTTGGCCCCATGTCAATCGGCTGAACTTGAAAAATTAACGTTATGCAATCAGTTGATGACTTCATAATTCGGAAACCCGAAGTCGGAAGTCATTATCTTCAATTGACTGGAGCATTATTTTTTCATTGTATTGCAAATGGTGTTGGCCCCATGTCAATCGGCTGAACTTGAAAAATTAACATTACGAAATCAGGTGATGACGTCATAATTCGGAAACGGGAAGTCGGAAGTACTATACTTTTACATCGGGACACTCCCGGGTACGTTCTGTCAGCATGTGAAGTTTGGTGAGGATCAGTCCAGTACTTTTCGCGTGCATAGGTCACAGAGAAACACACACAAAGACACACTTTCAACTTTATATATGTAGATGGTGTATATTTCCTCTACTGATTTTAATAAAGATAAAGATTGTCTCATTCCTTCTGGATTAGTTTCTAATATCCCAAGACTACTAGATTTTAGTTTGTTTAACTCACTCTTACAATGTGAATATTTTGTTGTACCAAGAGAAACCTCCTCAAATATTTGACCTTCATTCCTCAATCGCATATGTTCCTCTTCTGAAATATAGTAATAATCCTCACCCTCTACTTCTCCTGGTTGCATTGCTCTGGATGTTGTAGATACACTATGAATCACATGATGTTTTTTTGGAAAATATTTTCATTTGTACTATGCAAGAACCTTCATTTATGAAAGTATTTTCCAGAAGCTGATTTACCCACAAGATTTATTATAATAGTTGCCTTTTATATATGTAATTGCTTATAAATAAAAAAATATATCTTTTAATATCTCATCTTGTTTCACAACAATATATTTATATTTTTCAGTCGAGTGCTTCATATAATCCCCAAATTCCTTTGCACAACATAATGTAGAACAATTTTTTCTCCAAAAATTGTTTATATCTATTGAATTTAACTTGAATAAAATAAAAGTATTAGCATTGTTTCTTATTGAGCGATGAGGGAGTTGAAAGTATGATTGACGAAGATAAATACAATTAAAAAACGAATGTCTCCCTCTTGTGTAGTAGATATCCATTACCGTTTGGTTTCTCTCAGTAACACATTCATCAAAGATAACGAGGTTCTTTTTTTATTTATCCAAATCTTGGAGAGAAGGCATATCATCCATATTATCACTAAGAATACAAGTTATTGGCTTTGATTTATTTTTATATCTCTGTGTATCACAAAATAGATGTACTATATCTTCAATGTTCTAATCATTTAGTTTGTTTTGAAGTTTAAATAAACCGATTATATCTTCTTTTTGAAGACCAGCATTAAAACCTTGTGAGAGTAGTTGATACTCAGGTTGAAAACTTGACTTTGTGAAAATTATTAAATTATCACAATCTAAAAAGTTGGGAGTAAGGGGTATCTATAAAAGTAAGCAGGTTTTTCCACATTAACCATCACAGAGTACCACGGGGGCTGGGGTGTGCAAAGGGGGAAGAAAGTATCGGAGCCACAGTGATGTTCTGCTGCCTTCATTTTCATGGTTGCAGAATCCTTGAAAATTCCTTCGAGACAAGTCGTGTAAGTTCAGCACGACCTTTCTTTGGCTTGTGTCCATCCAAAAAATGTCAGAATAGCTTTTTAAATTATTGACTCAAAGCTACGAAAGGGCATTTCCAAAAACAAGAAAGCGGGAGGTCTAACTGGAATTTGTAAAATTTGGAGGGAGCTAAAGGGGTGTCACCGTAGTGTCAGGAGAAGTGTAACTGAGCATCACATGTGGGACGAGGAGTGTCAATAATTGCCAAAAATGATGTATTTTGTGTGCGGTCAAATTTCCTTTTGGTACTTGTGAGCGTGATGGGGCATCAACCATAAGTTCAGCAAAGAGGACTCCAAAGCATGAATGGTTTCACATATTCATAAATTATTTATTTCAGATATGCTGTAATGCTCAACCACTCTCCAGCTTCCAAGTACATGTTGCAGATAATGATTTAAAAGCTGGAGACAAAACGGCAGATCACAGGGAGGATCCTGGCAAATCGAAAATATACAAACTATATTTAGGATGTTCTGCATATTTTCGGCAGGGCACAGCTTCAGAAACATAGGACACTTTTTAAAAGGGACATGTAGTATTCTAAGAGGGGTTTGGGGGAGCATCCACCTTGTTCATTCTTGGTAGGCATCTTCTGCTATGGTACAGTATATCAGATTTGAACTTGGTTTCACATATGATCTGCCAGAGCTCCAATTGGCAAAAATGGAGAGGCTTCGTAAAAGTTGCAATTGCATACATGCCTTTTACTTCCGAAGGTGGATGGAGGTTATGTTTGCACCCCTGTCTGTCTGTTTGTCTGTAAGCAGGATATCAACAAAAGTGTGGACGAATTCGGACGAAATTTTGGGGACAGATTGGGTGTATGACAAGGACTAAATAATTAGATTTTGGTGAAGATGCAAAACCAGATACTATAATTTTAAAGTGATTCTTCACCATTGAGTAATGGGGCCAAAAAATGTGCACAGCACAATATCTCAAGAAGTTATGGATGGATTCGGATGAAGCTTGGTGGGGAGATCCGGTGTGTAACAAGGATGAATTTATTTCATCTTTGTGAAGATCTATATCCGGATACAGAACTTATTAAAAATGGCAATTGATTCTATATAATTGAGAGATGAGAGATAGGGCCAAAAACGATACATAGCACGATATTTAAAAAAAGTTGCAGATGGGTAATGATAAAATTAGGTGGATGAGTTGGTTCGGTTGCAAGATGAAGCCAATAAGATTTTGGTTAATGTCCAGATGCAGATCCGGCCTGTAGAACCAGACTCTGAACCTTCAATACAATTAGAACATTTATTCTTTACACAAGACACTTTCAATATGCACATAGGAAATTCTGGACAATACATACAAGTTCCAGATCTCTCAATATCACCGAAGAACCTTGGTCTTTATATAGTTTCCAGTGAGACACAGTTGTTTTAAAAAAAAAAAATTCTGACTCTGACGCCAGTTCGCCCGGTCTTGACAATTTCCAGGTAAACCTTATCTTCAGACTTCTTTGACAGCTCCTGCTTAAATGGTTGGAACACATACTCAAACCCAGACATTAATCTCAAAGAATGCTAGAATGATGTCAAACGCCAACTCGAATGGCCATTAAAACAAGTTTCCATCTTATCTCGGTGTAGGTCAGTCTGCTTCTCCCAAAACTGGCAAGATATATTACCTTGAAGCGACCAGAGCGCCTGTACATTTTCTCAAGTCCACATTCCAACTCGTTTGTGTTATCCATACAAAATTCTCAAGATAGTTCTAAATGACAGGCAATTCTTCTTTATATTCAACTTACTGGCAAAGTTCAACCTGTTTACAAATTTAATATACAGGTGATCTTTCGATACAGAGAAGAATAATTATGATAATTTCAAATGGATACATACTTAAAACATCATATCATATTTCAGTACATTTATTTCAGGATTAATATATTTATTTTATTATCAAGTTTTAATCATCATCAATTTATTCATTTTATCACCCCCAAACCCATCATGATGGAGTACTGCTCTCCCATCTGGGCTGGTGCTCCTGCCTCCCATCTATCTCGGCTTCACGCTATGGAAACCAATGCATTTCGGATCATTGGCATCTCCCGCAATGAGACTGAGTCTTTAGGCCTCTCACTCTCTCACTGCAGGTTGGTCGGTGGTCTTTCTGTCTTTTACCATTTCCTCTCCAGCCTCGCCCCACCCCCCAGCTCTCTCTGCGATTTTTTTCCCCACCACATTTCTGCAGGGCGCTCAAGGTCTGCCATCAACACCCTCTGGTAAAACTACCAAAATCATGAATCACTGCTCACCTTCACTCTTTCATTCCTCTTTTTCCCGCCTTTGGAATAAACTCCCTCACTCTATTCAATCCCATTCCTCCCTCCAGGCCTTCAAAACAGCTGTTCACCAGCACCTCTTATCATCCCCCATCCAAATCCTCGATATTTCCTACCCCCGATAATCAACCCAAGCCCACCTCCTTCAAATTCCCTGCTTTCCCTCCTGAAAGTCCCTGTAATATCGATCTTGTATATCCCATGTTCCCCGCCCCATCCCTCTCCTTCTCCCTTCCACAGATCTCCCAATGTCTCTGTTCCCCACTGTTTTGTCCTTCCCACTCCTGCCACTCTTGTCTCATGCCCCCCTTGCTGCGTGTTGTGCGTTAGCTCTCACATGAGCCTCGACAAGGTATACAAAAAAACCCATCATGATAAAATGTTTCTGCAGGCCCATCAGTGGAATACTAAATATAAACTGTCCAGCCTGCTGGAGGTATGCACTCGACAAATTGCTGTTGTTGTATGCTGTTTTGCTTCATATAATTTTCTGGGAAATTCTCAAAATGGTGTTTTCATGTGCAACTGCTTTGCGCACTTAATATTCCACAAAGAAAGTGGGAAAAAAATATCCATTCATGGCAAGTGTAACTTAGTCACGTTGGTGAAATTTCCTCGAGATCAGACTTCACTACATCGCTGTAAGAAACTGTTAAGATGTGGGGAAAAGCCAAACAAGAATGGCAGACAAACTGTTCATGAGTAAATAGTCACAATTGTGTCCCAGACATTTCGACCATGATCAGATAATGCCTGATGGACTCGTAACCAGAGATCCAAAGTCTCTTATCCTGGAATAACCAGGGGAAACCTGTAATTTAACATTGCAAAGGAGTCATCAAATGTTCCATGTGTCCACCAGCAGCACAACATAACACTTCAGTCACGATTCTGCTGCTGTGCCTCTGGTAACACCCACCCACTCTAATGACTCCAAACTGGCTCAGCACCAAACTCAACAACTGGGACCTCCGAACCAAGGTGTTTGGATCTTGCTACTTGAAGTGGTAAGTCTCCAATGTCGGCAATGAGATCACGAGAGATTCAACATAACAGGATTCAAATAAATTAATTGTAAGTATGTTAATTGCCTCATGATTGGGAAGGACTGAATTAAGATGAAGGGGGAAATTTACTTAAATGTAAAAGAGCAAATATATTCAACACTTACGAGAGACAGAGTATATCGAAACATACTAAATTCTAAATTTTCACAAGTAATACATAATAATAACACGAAAAAGAGCAATTATAGATTGCAGACCCTTGCCAGGACTTGTTTGTGTGGTGTTTGTGTAGTTTTGTGTGGTGTTTGTGTCGTTTTGTGCGGTGTATTTTATGTGCTGGTGTGTTATGTAATTAATAATAGACATAAATAGAACTGCCACTTTAGAAATGTTGCCAGTGACGACCGGGTACCAAGACCTCCTGCTTTGATGCAACCCCTCTTTGATCGGACACTTGACCCTGACCCATGATGTTTATTATTATTATTCAATTGAATTCAGAATGGGATAAAAATGAATTCAAATAAAACCAAATGGAAGAGCAAATAGATACAGTCCTGCATTAAAGTAAACAGAAGGAACCAAAACTAGTAAAAAGCAATGATGAAGTCATCAGGAGGAACCTGGATAGAATTTGGGTTTCAGCTGCTACTCTTCTAACCTCAAACCCATCCAGGTGCAGTATAGTGGGCCTTATTCAAAAAAAAAAAAAATCAAAAAGAACCAATGAGTAATCCCCCTTGCAGTTATACCGCTCATGGGTCCTTGTTCCCCACCCTAATTTCTTTCCTAATAATTAAACAAAAATCAATGTTTTTTTTTTAATAATCTTGTGATACAAAGAGCTTGCCACACTGTTCTCCTCCCTTCTCCTCCCCCCATTCCCCAATGAAATTAAGTCGTTTTGAGAGATTTATTGTCCCTCATCTCTGACAAGGGACATTAAGATAAGCTCCATGTGACCAACCAACCTACCGATCATCTGTCCATGTACTTTTGTGTAAGTGATATTTCAAAATCTGTGGAATATTTAGCTTTCATATATGCAGATATCTATTTCTCCTGACATTATCTCAATGTGATTTTATCATGTCTGTGATTGGCTGAATTATTTTGCCATGGCAACCATCTGAGTAACATGGCTTGTGTACGTGATATTTCAAAAACCGTTCAAGATTTAGCTTTCATATTACACAGATCTATTCCTAATACCACCAAAAGAGGTGGGGACCTAGAGTATCAGCTCCTTGTTTGATCTGGTGTTGGTGTGGCACAGGCTTGATGAGCTGAATGGTCTCCTCCTGCAGCTAATTTCCTTGCTATTCCTTACTGAACACTCCTGCAATTGAGCAGCTATCTGAAAACCTCAGCATGATTGAGATTTCATTATGTAGAAGAGAGCACAGAAGTCGAGGTGCAGTCAACGATTGGCAAGCTGAACATTAACATAGATATAACAAAATAGCCCAGTTGACTATTTATCTAGAACTGATGCTGTAGTTATCAATTATAAATATATACACTTATCCTGTTGTCTATCAGATAAGGGTTAAAAACGAATCAGCCATAGCATTTTAAGATAAGCCAAAGTTGAGGTGGGAGGGTTTTTCTTATTGGAGGAGTTTTAAAGTTTCTAATGGCTATCACAATTTATTGAAGGGATTATATAAATGAGTGCACCATCCATTAGATTTCAGCTGGGATTTTTTTTTTTGATCATCTGTCAACATTGATTACTGGTGGACAATTAATGGTCTTTTTCCCAAAGTGTAGGTGATCATCTCCTTGACTGTTGCCAAAATCAAAATTCCTACCCTCATGTGAAAATCATTTGCCCAGCCACATCTCAGGAATGATACAACAAACAGAAATCGAAATTGAATCCCAATCCAACATGCATTCATCAAACAATAATATCATAAATGTTTAATTTGGAGAAAGAGACTCAAAGGCAATATCTTAACAACCCTCTGGTTGTTTCCAATGATTAAAATGAAAAGTGTGCATATGAATCCAAAGCATACACAGAAAATTGCTTTGAGATTCGAGCTAAGGAAGGTGTATCACACTTAATTCACTGCTATGGACAATGAATGCAAATAACCCTATTAAATTATTTTGGCGAATATTGGGAATTTTTTTTGGTAGCATCTCCATAGAAAAGAAATCCCTGCTGTGGGAGAGATTCTCACTAACGATTTTCAAATAATCATCGCATTGAGAGAAGTGATACAATATATTTAACCATTTTAAAGCGAACCAGCTAAGGGGAGGCACAATATTAAATACAACCTTAAAATCAGGATAGAATGAAGAACTCGGCTTCCTGATGAAGGCAAGTGTCAATATGTATTGGTGGAGAGGTCGAAGAGATGAAATTAACATGATGTTGATCAAGGAATGCTAACTGTCGTGGGAAGCAAGGAAAAGTTGACTCAGGCATTAACCCTTCACCAGGGCAAAAGAGACAGGATATGGATGAAGGTTGATGGAGGGTGGAAGTGAGTCAGAGGTAGGTGCATCATAGCTGGATCAGGAATTAGAAAGCATGTGGGTGGAAGAATGATTTTGACAGGGAAGGGTTAGGATTCAGGGGTTAAAAGTCAAGGTGACTGAGATTTAGAGAAGAGTAAATAACATGTGGGTTGGTGAGAGGTGGGGGGGGGGAGGGGGAGAAATGACAGAAGATGTGATCAATAAATTTAAGCGGCTTCGAAAAGTGATGCAAATAATAGCAATAATACAAAATTAAATACAGTATTACATACAATTATAAATAACAAGAGTATGAAAACAAAATAGTTTACAAAAAAACAAAAAAAAAACTAACATAAATTACAAAATTAACAATAATAATAATAATAATTAAGATATGTTTTTATACGTTAATTATTACTAGCAGAAGCCTGTGGTAAAAACATCACAATAGAAAAAAAATAAAAATAAAAAGGAAACCTTTTAGTCTTGCACTATTTACAAGAGCTCAAAAATGGGAGATTCATTAAGGAATGTCTTGAGTACGCACATGGCACTTCAAGAAAAGAAGAGAATAAAACGAGTTTAACAATGATTTCTTCAAAACATTCGATTGGGTAAACTCACCATGGATTATATGAAGATAGCTTTAGGCCGAGGAACAAATTACAAGCTGTCCGCAAAGTTTTGTTCTGGTTTATCCTTGGATGAAGTGTTTCTATGTCAGCAGCAGAGGTTTGGAAAACAATCCTTGACGTACCCTCACAAAAAGAAGTCCAAGGCCATCACATCGGGAGACCGTGGAGGCCAGGGAAGGCCCCACCACTTCCAACCCAACTACCGGAGAAGTTCTCATTTCTAAAAGTTACACTACGTGCTTTTTATGTGTGAAGACACAATCTCTTGTTTACAACTTTGTTTTTTCTATTATAATTTTCCTGTAGGTTTCGATTAAATTTCAAGAAACTTTTACTCAATAGTTCCTCACCGAGGAGTATTTCTGTGTTTTAGGACAGGAAGACAGCATTTGCCTGTTATATATAATTTGACTTCAAGTCCTCAACTCCACCCCCCCCCTCCCAAACCCGATGTCCTCAACCTTTCCCCCCAACCATAAGGCTTCAATCCCTTCTCCACTCCAAGCCTTCAATGTCAACCCCTCCATCACAACTCCTGAACCTCCCCCCCACCCCCCACAACACATAAACAGAAACCACAAATATCAGAAAAACTAGATCCAGGCTAGCCCCTCCATAAATCTAGATCCAGGCTCGCTCCTCTATCACCAATTCCCTTAGTCCAGCTGGGTAGTCCAAAACTGAAACTGACTGGATGCAGATGTGGCAGGAGAGCAGGCCTGAAGAGAACAAGTCGACACAACAGCAAGGACACAGCAAGAGAGTGAGCTTGATTGAGTAACAATGTCCAATGAGCCCTCTGGCACAGGGCACGAGCTTTCATTAAATGCCTTTTGCTGTCAAAAGTTGCCGCCTTTGGGGCAGTCCCAAGACAGCATCGGTCAGATGGAGATCGGTCGGTCGGATGGCTGGCGCATGCATTGGCAGAAAGCCCTGATTGATGCCCATGAAGACAGAGCTATTTTTTCACATCAGATGCCAGAACTTCTGCTTTTTGATCGCCTGAGAATAGCTCAAAGCCAGAAAGTGTACTTTTGACCTCTGACCCAGTTCTTGGCCAGTTGAACCCAGAGATATCGTGTGTACAAGACATCCTTAACCTGTCTAGATGTCGGGATGAAAAAAACATGTTGAGATGAAATCCCCAAAAAGCAACCAACCAAGGTCGGAAGGAATGACAAGGTTGGAATGACACAACACAACACCACAATCCTTTTACGGATTTCCATTACGACATCTTTAAACATTTTTCTGTCTCAATCGCACAACAAATAAAATATAGCATTACACCAACCCACACTACAAATCTAAAACTACCTGTAACATAGACATCTTCATACATTGTTATGATTGCCACGTATTACAAAAATGCCAAAATATGTCGTAATGGCAAACCTTAAAAGGATTGTGGTGTTGTATTGTGGTGTCACTCCTATCTTGCCAATCCTTCCTTGTCATTCATTCCTTCCTTGTTTGATTGTTTTTTTTGGGGGGATTCCATTCCTACATGTTTTTTCTTTTTTATAAAATGTTTTTTCTGACTTGTATATACAGTACTGTTTTGCCTTTCCCAGCAGTGATGCAATGATTGCACCCTTAGTGCACCTGGGGTGTTCATCTGTGAGGCTATAAGGTTGTGCTAAGTCTGCTTTAAGTGATGCCGAGGTCAGAAATTGGTGGACAACTCTATACAGTTTTTAGGCATTGGTGTAGAATTGGCACACAGTGAAGATATACCAAAGGATAGAGCCCATGAGCTCCCGCAGAATGAAGATGCAGAAAGCATTGGTGACTGGGAAGGGATCAATGATCAGGAATGAGCGCAGAGTCAAAACTTCCGACGGGACATCATTCTTGTATTCCTGGCTGTGAAATGTTTGAGTTTCTGGACAAAAGTTTACAAGTCAGAAGAAACTTGGAACTGCTTTAAAGCAGTAGAAAGATTATAACTTACTAGTGCATTCCCTGTATGTATTGTTGAGGAGAGTCTTCAGACTCAGATGAACAAGTCCGAGTCAGGATATTTCTTGTAAAGATGTTGAGTTATGGGTCGAAGCATAAATTTTCTTTGGTTAGTGTTCTTCTTATCAAGTACAGTTGAAGATAAACTCTCACTTATATAATGATGTATTAGCTTTTCACCTTGGATCATTGAATATTAATAGATGTAAAGATGTTTTGTGTGCATCAAGTATTGGCCTTCTGTTTGAAGGATAAACTTATGTAACCTTTTTATAGGAGACCCACACAACCCATGAGGCTGCCTTCCAATGAAAAAGCAAGTGTCAAGGGCATGTTTTTTCAGTCACCTCACTGAGAAATTCTATGGAGTGGCTATCCTCTTCTCATCAGGTTTTCAACCGAAAGTACTTCGTGTAAATGAGGTCAGTTTGGCTGGTTTGTTACCTGTGAAAGTACAGTATGAAGACTTTGTTGTTAACTTCATCAGCGTTTATGCTCCATGTGTTGGAGCTGCAAGAGTGTGGTTTTTCAATCACATGCAGAGATTCATGCTCACCTTGCCTGGTGAAGAGTGTGCAATTATTGGAAGTGACTTTAACTGTTCTCTCAATCCCTCCCTCCATAGTGCGTCAGGAGCCACAGAGTCCTTCTCCTAAAGTATTACAACAAGCGACAACACCGTTTAACCTGAGAGACATCTGGCATATGCAGCACCCCACAGATAAATAATTTACATATATCAGTTTCAGGGAGTGGCCGTCTCGCACTCCCGAATGGACAGAATCCATCGGTTTCATCGTTGGTGCAGGAATGTCACTGACTGTGGTATCAAACTTGCACATTTTGTCGATCACAATCTGACCTGAATAAAGTTTCCCCTGGCTGAGATAAGGTGCAGCACTGCTTTTTTTTGGCACTTCAACAATGTCTTAGTCCAGGATGAAGGTTTTCACCAGTGATTTAAAAAAATTGACAAGCTTGGACAAAAAGGACAGGAGATTCTGACCATGGTCATGCAGAGGATGGGAAAGTTGAGTGATACAACTGAAAGTTGAGTTGAGTGAGTTGAGTAAACAGAAAACTTTTGCTGCCTGAGCTTTCTTTCATCCTGAACCCAAACCTCTGCATCCATTCACCACCACCACTACTACTACTACTACTACTACTACTACTACTACTACTACTACTACTACTACTACTACTACTACTACTACTCCTTACTTTAATGGCCCCAGTTATTCCCCACATTATTTTGGGATCAGCTGGGGAAATATTTGTCCCAATTGTTTCACGAACCATCTCGTCACTTGATCATGCCTGGCATTCGGCTGCACAACTGATAAAGAACTAGAAGGGCACTCATTAGAGCGCATACCTCCACCATGCAATGCCTGATCCAGTAGAACAAACATATCGGGCCTGCCAAATTTCTGAAACATCATGCTCTACAGTACATCGTTTTTGGTCCTATCTCTCAATGGGGAAGACTTTAAGTATTAAAAAAAGTCTCAGAACTGGATCTGGATATGGATCTTCACCAAAATCGAAACAATTCTTCCTTGTCATACACCCAATCTGTCGACCAAGTTTCATCCAAATCCGTTCATAACTTTTTGGGATATCCTGCTCACAGTCAGACAAACATACAGACAGACAGACAGACAGACAGACAGGGGTGAAAACATAACCTCTTTCGTTATTCAGTGGTAGAGGTAATAAATGGTTTGTGGCTATGAAAGTGGATAATTTTAGATACGTTCAATTGCATATTCTTCTGTCTCTTTCCCGAAGGACAACTCTGTGGCTCGAATGTCTAAACTATATTAATATCGTTGATCAAAATGATTTTCGTTCTGGAGAAGTTTTGTTTTTCTTTTCAGTAATTTTGAGGCAATTAAACCATGGAAGTCGTGACGCAATAACTGCAAAAACTAACGAAAGAAGAACGCATGTTCATCATTCCGAATAAACCATCTGGTTTTTCATTTACATTTAATCAATAAAGCAATACTTAATCGATTCAAACGAAATGCCTACATATAACAAATGAATGGAACATTTTCAAATGCCCTACCATTGTCTGGTTATATAAAGGAAAATCAATCGTCAGAGAGCTGTTAAAACATCATCACAAACTCCAAACCCTCAGCACATCCTTATGGTAAACGATTTTTTTCAAGTCAGTGTACTGTGATGCAGCTAAATTGTCTCATTTAGAGGCATTGTCACATTTGTAATACTTTCAGGGAAAATAAAAAGAGAATAATAGATGCTTGAGATGGAACTAATCACCTCTAATTTCGAGTGTGAATTCTGTTTTGCAGTCATTGTTCATTTATTATTCAATATTGGTGACATCAAGGGGATTTAACGTTATCCATTTCAAGTTTCAATTATGACATGAGGATGGCTTTTTATCCTAATAACCTTGTGGAGTGAACTTGAAGATGAAGATAATGTCTAAGAATTTCCAGGTGTTGGAATGTGACTTGTATCACCTTGAGGGAGAGAATAATTGTGTTCAGGACTCTTCATCAGGCTGCATTCAAGCTGCATTTCCATTAGGAATCATGGGAGAGAGAGAAAGAGAGAAAGAGAGAAAGAGAGAAAGAGAGAAAGAGAGAAAGAGAGAAAGAGAGAAAGAGAGAAAGAGAGAAAGACATTTGATTCAGTCTAATGCTCAGTGCACACAAGGAAGTGGCCAGTTGGTCAAAATGTCAGCAAGTTTGCATATTTGTGATATTAAACAGACTAACTGAAATGAAGAATTTGTTGATTTTTCTATTATTTAATACTTCATTCCACAAAAGCTATTTTCTAATCATGCTACATTTTATTACAATTTCCTTTTTTGTATACATCGTCGAGGCTCGTGGAAGAGCTAATACACTGAATGGATCATGACGTAACAGGATGCTAGAGAGAAGTGTGGGGAGGGTGTGTTGGGGGGAGGATACTAACGGCAGAGATGAAGGACACCATAGAGGGAGACTTGGACATACAATGGGTGTGGGGCAAATGGAGGGGGGAGGGGGTAGCAAGGTGTTAGAGAAGATCATGGTTTTGGATTGGAGATGATCTGAATGGTGTAAAACAGCCATCTTGAAGACCTTGAGAGAAGAATGCGATTGAATAGATTTTGGAAGTTGGTTCCACAGACAGGAAAAAACAGAAGAAATTAAAACTGGTAAACCAGTAATCCCGGGCTTCAAAGCGTGCCTCCATTTTAACAAATTTCAACACTATCACCCTGTCACATGATATGGGTTTTCCGAGTTAGAAAGTTAGTTCAAGTCTGCAATGGGGTCCAGCTTCGGGGTCCCTCATGTTATATCAATGAAGGATTGAAAAGCCCATTGCAATACATGATAAAGAAAGAAACTTCACATTGGACAAATCGAGGCTGGACAAATTTTCAAGTCCCCAAAAAAGTCCAATAACTCCACATTTGCATATTAATGTAAATGGCGAATTTGTAGAACGTTAAAATATCTTCTAGAATATGTGGTCACTATATGTCTATCTTCTTTAGTTTTCATTTTACGACATGTCAAAAATGGGTGATTTTAAACTTTGGGGGGCTCTGGGGCCTCACTGGGGTAAAATACAGACATAGTGTAAACATATTTGGAGTCCCTCTTCAAGGCCTATCAGAATCTGTCATTAAATTTTTTCAACTCTCATTTGCATATTTGGCATATTTAATGAGGCGAATCGGCATCATTTTAATCATATAAATTAAGCAATGATTTCGACGAAATGAACAACTTAACATTGCAATGGAACCTTGCAAATGTCTGCCAAAGTTTGAGGCTGTCGTATTACCCCTTCTGGAGAAGAAGATGTTTTTAGGTTTTGGAGAAAATCCAATATGGCCGCCAGACCACGTGACCCACGTCATCAAACTTTTCAAAGTATAAACATCAAGTGGAGAGTTATTAAACTGTTAAATTTCATTCAATTTCATCAAAGCATTGTTTTCATTTAACGACATTTCACAAATGGGTGATTTTAAACTTTGGGGGGCACTGGGGCCTCACTGGGGTAAAGTCCAGACATGCTATAAACATATTTGGAGTCCCCTGTTTATGTGCTATCGAAATCTCTCATTAAATTTTTTCAACTCTCATTTGCATATTTTGCATATTTAATGAGGCGAATCGGCATCATTTAAAATCAATAAATTAAATAACGATTTTGACTGAATTAACAACTTAACATTGCAATGGAAAATTTCACATGTGTGCAAAAGCTTGAGGCTGTTGGGTTATCCCTTCTGGAGAAGAAGTTTTTAGGTTTCAGAGAAAAACCAATATGGCCGCGATACCACGTAAACTACGTCATCAAACTTTCCAAAATATAAATGTCAGATGGAGAGTTATTAAATAGATAAGTTTCATTGAATTTCATCCAAGCATTGTGTTCATTTTATGACATTTTAAAAATGGGTCATTTTCAACTTTGGGGGGCTCTGGGGCCTCACTGGGGTCAAACACAGACATCGTATAAACATATTGGGAGTCCCCTGTTTATGTCCGATCTAATGGTGTCATTAAATTTTTTCAACTCTCATTTGCATATTTTGCATATTTAATGAGGCGAATCGGCATCATTTTAAATCATATAAATTAAATAACGATTTGAACCAAATTTACAACTTAACATTCCCATGTGATGTAGCAAATGTGTGCAAAAGATTGAGGCTGTCGGATTATCCCTTCTGGAGAAGATGTTTTTAGGTTTTGGATAAAATCCAATATGGCCGCCATAACACGAGACCTACGTCATCAAATGTTTCATAGTATAAACTTCAGGTGGTGAGTAATTATCCTGTTAAGTTTCGTTCAATTTCATCCAACAGTTTTCCCTCCAGATCCGCCACAAAATCGGTCAGTAGAACATAAAACGCCTTTAATAACAATTAAAACTGGTAAACCAGTAATCCCGGGCTTCAAGGCGTGCCTCCATTTTAACAAATTTCAACACTATCACCCTGTCACATTATATGGGTGTTCTGAGTTAGAAAGTTAGTTCAAGTCTGCAATGGGGTCCAGCTACGGGGTCCCTCATGTTATCTCAATGAAGGATTGAAAAGCCCATTGCAATACATGATAGAGAAAGAAACTTCACGTTGGACAAATCGAGGCTGGACAAATTTTCAAGTTCCCAAAAAAGTCCAATAACTCCACATTTGCATATTAAAGTAAATAGCGAACTTGTAGAAGGTTAAAATATCTTCCAGAATGTGTGGTCACTTTTTGTCTATCTTCTTTGGTTTTCATTTTACGACATGTCAAAAATGGGTGATTTTCAACATCGGGGGGCTCTGGGGCCTCACTGGGGTAAAATACAGACATAATGTAAACATATTTGGAATCAACTCTTCAAGTCCTATCAGAATCTATCATTAAATTGTTTCAACTCTCATTTACATATTTGGCATATTTAATGAGGCGAATCGGCATCATTTAAAATCATATAAATTAAATAACGATTTCGATCAAATTAACAACTTAACATTTGCATGGAATATCGGACATGTCTGCAAAAGCTTCAGGCTGTTGGGCTAAGCCTTCTGGAGAAGAAGATGTTTTTAGGTTTTGGAGAAAATCCAATATCGCCGCCATACCACGTGACCTACGTCATCAAACCTTTCAAAATATAACCTACAGGTAGAGCGTGATTAAATGGATAAGTTTCATTGAATTTAATCAAAGCATTATTTTCATTTGACGACATTTAAAAAATGGGTGATTTTAAACTTTGGGGGGCTCTGGGGCCTCACTGGGGTCAAGTCCAGACATGGTATAAACATATTTGGAGTTCCCTATTTATGTCCTATCTAAATCTGTCATTAAATTTTTTCAACTCTCATTTGCATATTTGGCATATTTAATGAGGCGAATCTGGATCATTTAAAATCATATAAATTAAATAAAGATTTTCAGCAAATTAACAAATTAAGTTTTCCATGGAATACTGGAAACGTTTGCAAAAGCTTGAGGCTGTTGTGTTATCCCTTCTGGAGAAGAAGATGTTTTTAGGTTTTGGAGAAAATCCAATATGGCCCCAATATCACGTGACCTACGTCATCAAAATTTTCAAAGTATAATCCTCACGTGGAGAGTTATTAAATGCATAAGTTTCATTGAATTTAATCCAAGCGTTGTTTTCATTTTATGACATTTCAAAAATGGTTCATTTTCAACTTTGGGGGGCGCTGGGGGCTCACTGGGGTCAAATACAGATATAGTATACATATATTGGGAGTCCCCTGTTTATGTGCTATCGAAATTTGTCATTAAATTTTTTCAACTCTCATTTGCATATTTTGCATATTTAATGAGGCGAATCGGCATCATTATAAATCATATTAATTATGTAACGATTTCGACCAAATTAACAAATTAACATTATCATGGAACTTTGCAAATGTTTGCAAAAGATTGAGGCTGTCAGATTATCCCTTCTGGAGAAGAAGATGTTTTTCGGTTTTGGATAAAATCCAATATGGCCGCCATACCACGTGACCTACGTCATCAAATGTTTCATAATATAAACTTCAGGTAGTGATTAATTATTCTGTTAAGTTTAGTTCAATTTCATCGAGCTTTTTTCCCTCCAGATCCGCCACAAAATCGGTCAGTAGAACATAAAAACGCCTTTAATAATAATAATAATAATACTAACGATTTCAATAGAGCTTCAGCCATGCTTGAAGCCCTAATTAAAACTGGTAAACCAGTAATCCCGGGCTTCAAAGCGTGCCTCCATTTTAAGAAATTTCAACACTATCACCCTGTCACATCATATGGGTTTTCCGAGTTAGAAAGTTAGTTCAAGTCTGCAATGGGGTCCAGCTACAGGGTCCCTCATGTTATATCAATGAAGGATTGAAAAGCCCATAGCAATACATGATAGAGAAAGAAACTTCACATTGGACAAATCGAGGCTGGACAAATTTTCAAGTCCCCAAAAAAGTCCAATAACTCCACATTTGCATATTAATGTAAATGGCGAATTTGTAGAAGGTTAAATATCTTCTAGAATTTGTGGTCACTATTTGTCTATCTTCTTTAGTTTTCATTTTACATGTCAAAAATGGGTGATTTTAAACTTTGGGGGGGCTCTGGGGCCTCACTGGGGTAAAATACAGACATAGTGTAAACATATTTGGAGTCCTCTCCTCAAGGCCTATCAGAATCTGTCATTAAATTTTTTCAACTCTCATTTGCATATTTGGCATATTTAATGAGGCGAATCGGCATCATTTTAATCATATAAATTATGCAACGATTTCGACGAAATGAACAACTTAACATTCCAATGGAACCTCGCAAATGTGTGCAAAAGTTTGAGGCTGTCGTATTACCCCTTCTGGAGAAGATGTTTTTAGGTTTTGGAGAAAATCCAATATGGCCGCCATACCACGTGACCTACGTCATCAAAATTTTCAAAGTATAAACATCAAGTGGAGAGTTATTAAGGTTTTAAGTTTCATTGAATTTCATCAAAGCATTGTTTTCATTTAACGACATTTCAAAAATGGGTGATTTTAACCTTTGGGGGGCTCTGGGGCCTCACTGGGGTAAAATACAGACATAGTGTAAACATATTTGGAGTCCTCTCCTCAAGGCCGATCAGAATCTGTCATTAAATTTTTTCAACTCTCATTTGCATATTTGGCATATTTAATGAGGCGAATCTGTATCATTTAAAATCATATAAATTAAATAAAGATTTTCAGCAAATTAACAAATTAACTTTCCCATGGAATACTGGAAACGTCTGCAAAAGCTTGAGGCTGTTGTGTTATCCCTTCTGGAGAAGAAGATGTTTTTAGGTTTTGGAGAAAATCCAATATGGCCCCAATATCACGTGACCTACGTCATTAAAGTTTTCAAAGTATAATCCTCACGTGGAGAGTTATTAAATGCATAAGTTTCATTGAATTTAATCCAAGCGTTGTTTTCATTTTATGACATTTCAAAAATGGGTCATTTTCAACTTTGTGGGGCGCTGGGGCCTCACTGGGGTCAAACACAGACATCGCATAAACATATTGGGAGTCTCCTATTTAAGTCCGATCTAAAGGTGTCATTAAATTTTTTCAACTCTCATTTGCATATTTTGCATATTTAATGAGGCGAATCAGCATCATTTTAAATCATATAAATTAAATAACGATTTGAACCAAATTAACAACTTAACATTCCCATGGAACGTAGCAAATGTGTGCAAAAGATTGAAGCTGTCAGATTATCCCTTCTGGAGAAGAAGATGTTTTTAGGTTTTTGGATAAAATCCAATATGGCCGCCATACCACGTGACCTACGTCATCAAATGTTTCATAGTATAAACTTCAGGTGGTGAGTAATTATCCTCTTAAGTTTCGTTCAATTTCATCTAACAGTTTTCCCTCCAGATCCGCCACAAATCGGTCAGTAGAACATAAAACGCCTTTAAAAATAATACTACTACTAACGAATTCAATAGGGCTTCAGCCATGCTTGAAGCCCTAAAAATGAGTGGAGGTGAGCCGTAATCCTAGATTGAGGTAGTTTCACCAGAAAGGGGTTGGTGGTGGACAGTATGCAGCCGGCAGAAACCAATGGGGGAATGGGGCAAAGCACAGAAAGATAGAAAGATTAAAGGGTACAAGACTAGAGAGGAGGTTGTAGAAGACAGAGAACACAGACCTGACTGTGATGGGAAAGTGATAGATCCATAGACTCAGCCTCACCACAGGTGAAATGACACAGTAGACATATTTATTCCCCTTGCCGAAGGAGAGGGTATTGCCTTTGGGCCGTTTGTTTGTTTGTCTGATTGTTTGTTAGTTGCAAATTCAAAGATTTTTCAAGTATATTGGTCAGTCGATTTTGTTGTTCTCTGTCTGCCTGTATGTTTGTCTGTTTGTCACATGCAGGTCACAATTATAAACCGATCGTCATGAAACTTTACCAGGTTGTAGAGGTTGTCTCAATTGAGAAGCCTATTAATTTTGAGGTCAATGGTCTTCTTGAGGTCAAATTTCTAAAGTTGTCATTTTTCATTAGATTGTGTTGAAATTTGAAGAAGATTTGCATATTACAACATTGAATTGGGAAATCACCTATTTTTGAGGTCAAAAGTTAAAAGGTCAATTCAAGGTCAAACTTCTTAAAACATCAATTTTTATCTGAAAAATCATCAATTTTCTTCTGAATAACCAGAATATTAAGCAGCAATTGCAGAGTGTATCACTGAAGTTGTAAACCAACTATTTTTGAGGTTAAAAGGTCAAAGGTCAACTCAAGGTTAAACTTCTAAAATCATCAATTTCAATCTGAAAAATAAACAATTTTCATCCGATTGACCTGAGCTTTGATTAAGGTTGTCAATTTTAATCTTAATGAAATGGACAATTTAATGTATTCATGGCAACCTTTGGAGAGGTTGGTTGATTTTGCAAGTATCTTGCTCTGCCCATCCTTTTTCTTGATTGTTTGTCCGCACAGAACTTTTGAGTTTTTCTCCGTAACGCCTTGTCAGATTGAGAAGAAATTTTCACCATTGGTGTGATTACTCATGTTGAATGTTGTAATCATAATTATGACATCATAGGTAACGTGGTGTGGCAATCATATTGGAAAATGGAAAAACTTTGGACCTCTGTATCCTTGAAACCGCAACAAGAAAAAAATTGAAACTTGGCACAAGGCGAGTAATCCTTTTGGGAAATAAGTGTCTTTTTTATGATGTCATAGGTGCCTTTATTACGACGTCATAATTGCATATGTATAACGCTACATCTGATCAGTATGAAAAATTCTGAGGGCCAACTAGGGATAAAATGGTCCATAGAAAAAAATTGATGACGTCATTGATCACTTGATTTGGCAGCCATATTGTTTTCTGTTTTTTTTAACCTTCAAAAACCTTCTTCTCTGAAGTGGCTGAATAGATCGAGGTGAAACTTTAAACGTATGACCACCAATGTATGAGGAACAAAAGTTTCACACATATGATGTCATAGGTCATGTGGTTTGGCAGCCATATTGGATTTACCCTGAAACCTATAAAAAAATCTTTTCCAGGAAGGCTAGCCAAAACGAGAGGAAACTTCACACAAATGTTCCCCAAACCATGGGTGCACAAGATTGTTAAGAAATAATTGATTGGTCACATGGTTTGGCAGCCATTTCTATTTTGATATTTCTTAACAATCTTATTGGATTGTAAAAAATATTAAATAATGTTTTCTCTGGAACCGCATAATCAATCGACATATAACTTCACATTTGTGATCTAGTAGTCATGGGGAATATATGTTTTAAATTTCAACTTGATCGGGTACATGGTCTAGCAGCCAGAATTATTTACGTGTTTTTATCTGTGGTTTTTTATTTATTTTATTTTGTTGTTTTTTGAACAATGTTTACTTGGCTGTGCCTTAATGGGTTTGAGGGTAGAGGAGTAGCAGCTGAAATGCGAATTTTATCCAGGTTCTTCCTGATGACTTCATCTTTTCTTTTTGCTTGTTTGGGTTCCTTTTCATAACTCCAATGCAGGACTGTTCCGATTTGGTCGTTCATTTGATTTGAATTGAATTTATTTTAATCCCATTCTGAATTCAATTGAATAATAATAATAAAAAACAACATCATGGGTCAGGGTCAGATGTCAGATCAAAACGGGATTGCATCAAAGCGGGACATCTTGGAACCCATCACTGCCATGTCATTACTGCCATTGGTCATCACTGCCATGAGTTATAAAGTAGCAGTTCCAGGTATGTCTCATTAATTTCGTGACACACCAGAACACAAACGCCACATAAAATAAGTCCTGGTTAGGGTCTGCAATATCTGATTGCTCTTTTTCTTGTTTTATTATATAATCAAGTGCGGTGTTGGACAATACAGGACAATTATGATAATTTCTAGAAATATAAAATGAAGGAGTTCAGTACTCTAGTGGTTTTCAGGTTTGAAGTTCTTCTTCGTTCATGAAGGAAAGAATGAAGACTTTTAAAATAGTGTTAAAATGTTGGCGATATTTTATTGCCACTTGATTCACAGCATTACAGTAACCAGCTCCCCCCCCCCCCCCACACCCTTTCACTCTCACCATTCACTGCACCCCCCACTCCCCAAGTCGTTGTCAGAATTAATACCCACTTTATTTATTACACAGGATGACACAGGGGGAGAGCACTTGCTTCTGAGCTGCCGAGCCTGGGTTTGAGTCTTGACTGAACAATAAAGTGTCAAATTGGCGTTTTACAGACAGGGCATTCCGTCACAATGCCTGCCATCCCTCAGAGGGATGTAAAGCTGGAGATCCATCTGCGAAGATTACTTTGTGGATATCAAAAATCAGATGTCTTTTGATGAAGAGTAGGCGAGTTATCGCAAGTGTTCTGGTGAAATACTCAATTATTGCCCTCATGTGCAAGTGACACCAAATCAGTGGCAAAGCCATGCGTGGATAATGATGTGGAACAACAGACTGATTTGGTCAATAATTCCCAGTCCCACATGGAATCGCTAATTATGGCACTTTCACTTTTCAACTAGAGACAATTACTCATAAATCAACAGTATTTTTTCTGACTACTTCAATCAAATGTCAGCCTTGGCCAGCCGGCTCATGAAATACTTTGGCCAAGAGTGCATGCTGCACAAGCCGTTATTCCCAAATGTAATGGGAAAAACACGAGGAGAGAGACGAGTGAGGTGTCCAAAATGATTCAAACTTGAGCACTGCGCTTCCTTGAAGTTATGGCAACATCCTCCTGAGACCACTTTGCCCAGATCCTCCAAACCTGCTGCACGCAATATGATCCCTTCCTCTTAATAGGCTCTTCTTCATCTGTAACTTAGTAATGCGTTGACATTGGGGTCCTCATCTGCTCAATGGAGTTCAATGCTTCATGCTTGAGCACCAAGATAAGATCTTCAATCAATATGGTGGGCAAACGTTTCCGACCGATTTGAAACGAGCAGCGCTCCATCTTTAACAACTCTTACAAATATTCTCAAGCTCAGCTGTTCAGCATTTTGGTGGGAGTGGTTCTGCAGGCTTGCAGAGCCAACTGATTATCCTGTCCACAAGCTCCGGTAAGACTTCCTTGGGGCAATGTTGTACTTTTAGCTTCACTCGCAGCAAGTCACATTGGGAATTAGAGCCACATCTGCTTCATGTCTGCACCAAGGCCTAAATTCTTTCCTAATCCTCAGGTAGGAGTATTGTATAAATTGATAAAGTTGGCCTTTTCAAACTGAAATTGCCAAGGAGGGAGATGTTATTTCCATCATCATTGACTTATGCCACAAAGTGTCCTCTTGCAAACTCGGCAAAGCCTAGTATAGTGATTAGTTTCGAGCAGTGAAACATCCAGATGCTCAGAAGAACTTCAATCTCCCTTACCTTGCTGCAGTTACCTTCACGCAACTTTTCCTCATAGCATCCCAAAGCCAGATTACTCTTCACCACTACGAGATCACTATTTAGTCCATGGGCTGGAAAGGGCTACAGTGCACCCCCTCCCCCAAGTACTCTACTTGGTGGTATATTTTTGTTCCTTGGGATGTCCTGGGGAGAAAAAGGTGTTAACATGAAATACCTTCTGCTGAAATTGTTCTTTTGACAGCCGATTGATAGGTATCCACAATAGTCAGGTGGCTTTGAGACAAATTTTCACTTTATGGGGACAGAGCGGATAAAAGCACCAAATTTTTTCCACTTGTTCCTTGATGCATTAGTTATGATATTTTGGTAGGACCCATCTAATCAGAGCATGCTGAGGATATTTAATCAGCTAATTTGTCCGTCTGTCTGTCTGCCCATCAGATCAGCCATTTTTCTTGCGATTCAAATGGTTACTGCCCTGAAAGAACATAACTAAGGATATCTAACTTATAGTAAATTTGTATATTACCACAGGGTCTTCTTCTTCTTTCGGCTGCTCCCGTTCGGGGTCGCCACAGCGGGTCATCCATTATGATCCGCATCATGATTTGGCACAGGTTTTACGCCGGATGCCCTTCCTGACATAACCCTGGTCGCCTCTTACGACACAGGGATATGGTACACCTATTCTAACCAGGGTATACACCAGCCCAGTACACTGGTACTCACTTCGCCGACCTCTGAAAGATGACAGGCTGAGTCAACCCCTTGGTGTATTAATTCAGTGGCCCAACGGGGCTTGAACTCAGGACCTTTTGGATCCCAAGCCACTGCCCGAACCACTGCGCCAACACCAGGCATATTACCACAGGGTATGACTATTATAATCTCAGATAACCTTGACCTATATTTATGGCCAAAACTAGGTCAAATTGTGATTATTTATATATTTTATTACTATTCATTCATCGAATTTTGATGGTTATTTCTCGATAACCCATTTAACTATTCAGTTTATATATATTATTAATGTTTGCGATAAAGTAATTATATTAGGTGCATATGACAGGATTATCAACACTCTAGAAGTCTGTCACATGGTGACCCTCAAGGGAAGAGGGGGAGGGCTTCAGAGATCGGTGGTACAGTATTTTTGCTGGGAATTTCCTGTCAGAAAGTGTGTTTTCCCGATACTACTGTTACATAGGACTACAATGGGTTTTGCTGTGAATATTTGGATGTTTGATCAGGTAATTGTAATACAATTTCTACTTAAAAGCCTTTGAACATTTTATAGAATATGATGTAGATACCATACAATATCCTTCACCACCATAACAGATGACAGGGAAGAGTTCGCTGGATTGCTGCTGTCTTGTTTCTGTTGTCTTTAACAATAGTAATCCCTGTTGACATCATCAGGCCATGTCATAGAATTATTACATCAGGTCATGACCTATATTCCTATATAAGAGCTGAGCATTAAACTATTAAAGGAATGACCAAGAGTGCAGACCTCATGATTTACAAAGTGTATGTATCCGGGGTATGTATCCATATTCTCATCCCAAATGATTACTTTGTAATGTGAAACTAAACAGTCAGAGCATACTGAAAAGCCTCTAGAACTATACTATGTGTTTTGGCTGGCAACTATCCTAATATGTATCTGATTAAAAAAAAAAATTCTATGAAAAGCTCAGAAAATTCCCTTTCAGACCAAAATATATACATGGGTAAAGTAACAGGGGGCATGTGCCAAGTGCCCTGTTTTGGATTCACCTCTATCTATATGAAAGAACTAAATTTATTGCTTTAAGGTGGTTGATATTTTTGTTTAAAATTAATTTCCACCCCCTTGGTACATACACCATACAATGAATTTAGAAATGTTCACCCACCCTGTCCTCCTGTCAAACAGTTAACATATTCATGTCTTTTTGTGACAAGTTTCAATCAGTTGCTACTGACTGAATGTGAAATGAACTGGAAAATCATGAGTTCATTAATATAACATTTGAATGCAGAATATAAGTTATCATGAGATGGTGAACATGTGTGACATATGGTTAATGAATATTTTCCCCTTTTTTCAGACAAAATGGACTGGACACTATGTGCTATTTGCCAGTTACCCACTGGTGAGATTCCAAAGTGTCCATTAAATGCAATGGGCCCAGGAGACAAATCAGAACCATACAGATGTTTCCTCAACAATGTTACTGTATTCAAAAAACTTAACAAACTACCATTGCCACTTAGTTTTAGAGATGACATCACTGTGAATGACTTTGTTGAAAACCAAACTCAGTGCCATAAAACCTGCCATAATAAATTTAGCACATATAAGCTGCAACTAGCCCAAAAAAATAGGCACAGGAATGACACTGAGGGAAACAGAACCACAAATGAGAAACCATGTCGAAAACGACTATCCCAAGACAAGGACTTGTGTATCTTCTGCCAAAACGAGTCTGGACAACTTCATAAATTTCAGACTCTTGGGGCAGATAATACTGTAAGGAGCATGGCAACAGACTTACAAGACTCACAATACTGCATACATGTATATCTAGATATGGAGTACATTTGGTTGTTTGCGAGATTCATAGTGGTAAAGAACATTACATGTATAATGGTATGTTATAAGGTAAATAAATATTTTTAAAAAAACATTTCATGTGATTTTACAAATGAGATAAGATATTTTTTCAGAAGATCAACTATTTTAAAGAAATTTATGAAAGAACACACAATATCATCATTCTGTGTACATATTTGGCAAAATATGGCATAATACACTAAAATGGTATACAACGGTGTCTTATAGCTTCGATCACATGAGTCCTACCAAAAAATGAAAGTTTATACATCAAGCCAGTAACATAAAAATTGGTGCATTTATCTGGTATGTCCCTATCAAGTTGCTAAATGTTTTTAAGAGAGCAATGAACCATCATGCAAACGGAATATATGCAAATTAGAAGATGAGAACTATGAGTTTATTGGTAGTATAGTAACGTAGTATTATATAATGACTAAGTAGTAACAGAATATACCGATTGTGATTATGTCTTTTTATGTCATCTTATGTCTGTTTACAAGAGTACTGTTCATGTTTACCGACTGCATTGAATAATGTCTAAGAAATCAACAAATAACCACTAACTAGTGTATTTTTACAGCGCGTGCACTGTATACAATTGCACCGAGTTTGAAATGTCCCCGGCATCGTCTACCACGTCTCCGGTGGGTCCGGTGTCCTCCCGTCCCCCCGTCCCCTCCCCCCTCCCCACGTGCCTCAAGACAGCCAATGAGGGCTGTCTGGTAGATGCAGTGCGTAACCTCGACGGAAATGGTGACAATTGACGGAAATACCCGAGTATTTCAATGGAAATTTGTGAAACTAATGTATTATATATGTGAAAACCATTTAATTTATTGCTTGATGGAAAAAAACGAAGAAACGCTCCCCTCATGTACGAACGAACGAACGAAAGACGTCATTTCCGCCCACCATGGCATTTCGAGCCGAACGCAGAAAGCTAAGTTCTTCTTATGCCATAATTCTCTTTAATATTAGCCATAAACAAGTGTTTCGTCATGCATTAGTAGTTGAAATTTACTTACAACAAGAACGAAAAAATAATCTCCTCAGATTCAACAAGAACGAAAAAAAAAAAACCCGAAAAGATCACGTGCAGGACAAGACCAATCGAGCTGAAGGAAACGATACTGTAACTGCACTGCTCCTGATTGGTCAAAGGACACCACGTGTGTTGTGTGGGCGGTGTTATGCATGAGGATTCCAGGCTCAGTTCTTCTTATGCCATAATTTTCTATAATATTAGCCATAAACAAGTGTTTTGTCATGCATTAGTAGTTGAAATTTACTTACAATCATTCTTTTGCACCTCCTGCCACGCTGTATCGAACGATTTCATTCCTTCTGTTATATATAAAGGTGATTATCACAATAATAACAAGATTTTTACATTTCAAATATTAAGTACGCTTTTTAATTGTTTTTCAACTGAAAAAACATAAATTGCATATTTTAACATTAGTGTACTCATTTGATTCACCACACGCGCTCGATTGAAGGATTTCACTTGTTTTTCATGTAAACACATACTTTCAATAAATAACTCATTTATTGATATTATTAATGGTATAATTGCATTCCTTGTCCCAGAAAATGTGTGTTTAAACATCAAGATTGCTATCCTAAGTGGCATAGAGGCTGAGATAATGGCACTTATAGGTTTTATATGGTGGCCATCTTGGAATCCAAGATGGCCGCCATCCTCTATCTTGAGGACGTGGGTCCTACCAAAAATTTAAATCTAAGGCAATGGATATCACATGGAAAAAATTTGGTGCTTTTATCCGGCGTGTTCCCAAAATTTTGTTAAGCCACCTGACTAAAATCATTTGAAGCGATTTTCCTACTCTGAAATTTCTCGGTATGGTTGTTTAGTAGGTGCCTATCTCAGTTTGAACATGCTCTTTGTTGAATGTTGCAAATCATATGAAAGGCTATTCAATTGCTTGTTCAATGGTGAATCAAATGGGAATTTCTGATGAATATTCATCCAAACAGAGAATACCAATCACAATGATAAATAATCCAAACAATCACTTCATACAATTTCTCAATCAAATTAACAAGACTTATTCTGATTATTTATATCTCACATATAAAGCTCATTTCAACCAGCTCATTCTAACCATTCTAACCACTGTCTCACTGATTCATTGACTGATAGTAAAGACTCGTACCTTCCGGGTAATGTAGAAAGTAGAAAGATGAAATTTTGTGTGCCATTGGACATGGAGAAGGAATGGAACGTCATGGTCTCGGGGTTTGTAACTTGAGTCTGAAGGATTAACTTGAGTCCGGGGCTAAAATGACTTCTAGAAGGGCTGGAGACATGATCTTGGGATCCATATAGGGGTTTTGAGGACGGCGAGTTCAATAGTGTCATTTTCAACACCACCTGAGGTCATCTTCAAGGTCAAAAGGTCATATTTCAAGGTCAAAAGGTCATATTTCACGGTCAAATTCCTGAATTTTGGTATTTTTTGCCCATTTTTGTGTCTAACTCATGGAGGAAAACTTTGTAACGTCTATGACAAAACATGACATTGTGCACCGACTGCACCAACTTGCTGATTTCTATCATCGTTAACTAATGTATGTTTTCTTTGTTTCTCTTTGAGAAACTGTCCAGCTGGTGATCTCGCAGGATCTTTGTGTTGTTTCCTGCTTTGGTGACAATATGCCATGTCGTTGCAGCTGCTTTGGTTGTAGAGGAAACTATGATGGGACGCCTTGTGTAAAGGTCATATCCTTCCCAAAAGATCCTGAGAAGAGGGAGAGATGGATATTGGCAATGCCAAATGATAAATAAAGGTTGAGGTTCTTAAAAGATATAGATATATATATATATATATATATATATATATATATATATATATATATATATATATATATATATATTTGTGAGACACATTTAAATTGTGATTGGGTGTCAGTTAGGGGTGGCAAACGACGCAAAGAACCCCCATCAATATTTCCTGGAATACCGAAATCAGCTTTGTAGCAGGTGACCTCAGCACCACGCTCAACATCATCTTCTACATCAGAATCAAGAGCTAAGAAGATGCAGGCAGCTGATGAGGCTGCAGACAATATCCAAGATTTCGACCACTTCTGTGCCAAAATCAGCTCCTATTTTCCTGGCTTTAACGTCATAAAAGACCAGGAAAACCTTTACCTATCAAGAACTGATGCTACTGGACAAATTGTCAAGCAGTTCTTTCATTTCCAACAAGTTCACTCACCTTTTGGATTTCTGTTATTGAATAGAGTTGAGAAAGATGGCATTGAGGTGTCCAAATGACTTTTTACTTTGCAGAAGAACAGCCTGCTCTCAAAATGGTCCCAGATTAGATCCATAACTGACCAGGTAAACAGATATGAATGCACAAGCAAGGAAATTCTTCAGCTTGTAATAAGCCAGCTCTGTTAGATGACTGAGGGACACAAGCTTCCTCATTTCACCTTCCTTCTGTCGCAGCTGCATCTTATGTTCAAACCTCTTGATCGTCGCCGATTTGATACTGATACTATGATTTTCGCAATGCAGCTTCACAACATATCACCCAGTGCATACAAAATGATTCGTCGATCCGGCTTTATCATTCTACCATCAACAAAAAAGGAAAAACAGATGCTTGCTAGTAGTGAGCAAGACTCCAACCTCAAAATCTTGTTCGACCAGCGTAAACCACTGCAGCGTTTGGTCAATTTAATGTTTGACGAGGTAAAGCTGGTTGAGACATTGCGATTTTCTGGAGGGCATGTTGTAGGATATGCTTAAAATGCAACAGCGGGTGGTGAACACGAAATGCTTGCTTCACATGCTATGGTTGTTGAAGTTGCCTGCCATTTCAGTGGTCCACACTATATTCTACGCATTTTGCCCTGCAAAAAACTAACTGCCGATCAGCTGAAGGAACTCCTTATTGAAGCTGCATCAGCTGTAGTTGGTGCTGGCGGTACTGTGATTTCTTTGATATGTGACAATTGCAATACCAACCGCAGTGTTTATTCAAAACTTGGAGGACCAGGAAGTTGCCAAGTGCTGTCAATTCAATAGTAATCAATGTTCTTAGTGTATAACTATGTGCACATCTTCAAAAATGTTCGCAACAACTGGATTACTGTTGATGGCAAGACACACTCATTTGTCGTAGATGGTAATGAGTACAAAGCTTACTGGAGTGATATTCAGAAGTTTTATGAGATTGACCGGGCAGCTCCTATTCGCTTAACCATGCTGACGCACACCGCTGTTTTCCCCAAGCCCCTTCAACGCCAGAGCATACCATTGGTATGCCAAGTGTTCAATGACAAGACTGTCGCTGCTTTAAAGACCTTCAAGGATTCACTGGGCATCAGCGAAGGCACAATCATCCTCACCCAGATAATGAGTGAGTCGTTCAAGATGATGAACGTGAAAGACCGTTTCTCAGCTATCCATCTGCGCGACGAATCCAGACAGCCATGGACAGCAGACTGTACAAGTTTCACAAGGCTGGAGCACGCCTGCCAAATTATATCTACCTGCGCATGGCAAGGAGGTGGTGGTCGTAAGCTGAAGCTAACTCAGCAAACTGCTGAAGCCTTCACTGTGTCCACACGTAATAATGTGAATGCTGCCAAATTGCTTCTGGCAGAGAAAGACTGACTACGTTCTTCCTGCTATATTTGCAGATGAAGCCTTGGAAAAGTTTTTCGGCCAAGCCAGGCAAAGAAGCGGTGGAAACTTCTACATTGACGAAGTTGACATTATGGCTGCAGCTAAAATTGTAAATTTGCAAACACTCATTAGGCATGACATTATGCCCGAATCTGGTTCTCGTGTGATTGATTGCGACAAGAACTGTACAACTTCCAGAAATCCAGATGAGCAAAGTGAACTCACTGACGAGATTACTCCTCAAGACACTCAGAATCTCTTGGGGTCTGACGATGCCCTTAAGCATAAACTAGTTTAATTGGCCGGACACCTTGTTCATAAATATGGTGATAGCACTAGTATGGAGGAGATCATTGGTGATGAAGATGGTAACGAGGTGTCATCTGAGTTTCTAGATAATTTGAATAGAGGTGGATTGAGTGTGCCAACTATGTCAACCGTCTTTTTTTGCACATAATGCCTATAATTTGTATGACAAGACTAAAATGCGTTGCCGATTTCATTTTGCTAAGCTGTTATCCTCTGTAGATGCACCTTTAGCTCGTAGTAATGCTGCATGTACGACTTTAGCTAACATTCTATTGAAAGCTCATGTCCTCAATGTAAAGGCACAGTCACACCTTGACGTTTTAGCCAGCAATGGCAACGTATTAAAATGTATGTAAAACGCTGGCTTACGTTGAACTTTTGATGTTTTTTTTTTTAAGATTCGGACGGATTCATAACGATTTGGTCTTATGCACAACATATTAGTAACGGACACAGAACGTTTTGTTGTGTTATAGATAACTTATACCAACGAATGCTGAAGCTGTTGTCGGCCTTCACAACCAATGTCCAACGATAGTCTAACTTATGCATAGCGCGCTGTATGCATCGCCGACGATCACGTGGCATAGCCTATTAAAAGGCTGCCACACAACGATTCAAATCATAATCGCCGCAGAAATGGAAGTGTCAACATCGCAGTCACACCTTGGCGATCTTGCCAGCATATGCCGACCTTTGAAAAATGCGTCTAAAATGCTGGCGCACGTCGAATACGGTATGGGTAAGTTTGGTATGCGTGAATAGAACGCTAAAGTACGCTATCATACGTCGTAGTAAGTGGAGTTCGTCTTATAATTTTAAACATGTTGAAAATTTTACGACGTACTTGCCGAATGACACACGCTCCACATGCAATGGGAATAATTTGTACGCACGATATGCGATCGTTGACACACATCGACACACGTTACTTGAAAGGTACTCATAAGTCGAAACGCATCAAGGTAATGGTTAGCGTCAGTGTTCCAGACTCCCGGTTTTTTTTTCTTCGGTATGACTGTGTTCAGTGTTCAGTGCGGTTATGATTTAAATCGTTGAGCGGCAGCCTATTAATTATATTATATTATATTATAACCACACTAGAAATCGAAGTGTCAAAATCACCATCATACCGAAGGAAGGAAGAAAAAAAATAAATAAAAATAAAACCAGGGAGTCTGGAGCACTGACGCCAACCATTACCTTGATGTGTTTCGACTTATGAGCACCTTACAAGTAGCGTGTGTTGATGTGTGTCACCGATCGCGTAACGTGAGTACAACACGTTGCTCATAGGTTAGAAATAAGTTTCGGGTATGCTATACATTACCTTGACGTGTTTCGACTTATGAGTAACTTACAAGTAACGTGTGTCGACGTGTGTCAACAACTTATGGCCAGCGTTATGCGGAACTTGTGAGTCATACGCTGGCATAAGTCTTAAAATTTCAAGCATGGAAAATTTGAGGACAACCGAAAAGTACAACGTTTAAAGCCAGCCTACAACGACGTATGGCAGTGTTTTTCAGCGTGCTCTCAATGTTATCAAAACTTACCCGTAACGTATTCGACGTGTACCAGCGTTTTAGACAAATTTTCAAAAAATCGGCATAAGCTGTCTAAAACGTCAAGGTGTGACTGGGCCTTAAGTGACAAAGAAAAAGCTTTGGGATGCCTCAGGGGGAAGAAAAGCTCTCCAACTAGTGATAGACATAGACATAGTTGTAATAGGCATAGTGTTGTGAAATGCATATAATGTTTATATTATACGTTATATGACAATAAATATCAAAGTTTGACAGCTCTACACACTTGCATCTTATTACAATCAGCCATCTCTCACCGTTTATGAGTTAGACACAAAAACGGGCAAAAAATACCATAATTCAGTAATTTGACCTTGATATATGACCTTTTGACCTTGAATATGACCTCAGGTGGTGTTGAAAATGACACGATTGAACTCGCAGTCTTCAAAAACCTCTATAATGATCCCGAGATTGTGTCTCTAGCCCTTCTAGTAGTCATTTTAGCCCCAGACTCAAGTTAATCCGTCAGACTCAAGTTACAAACCCCGAGCATGGGAGGTTCCAGTCCCAAACCCCGAGCATTATTAAAAACATGGGAGCATGTTTTTAATAAACGATATGTTTAAACACGAAAAGCATGGTGAGACGGTGAAGCCATGAATACTATATGCCTATTAATCACGTCCTGTTTGAATGTTAATTGCCAAAGACTCTTTGGACCCCAAAAGACCCAAAAGATCCTGAGGACCCAAAACACCTCAGGGACCCCAAAGACACCAAGGACTCATAAATCCCCAAAACTCACCAAGGACCCAAAAGTCACCGAAGACCCAAAAATACCGTAAAGCCCCCGAGGACCCAAAACACCCTCACAGGATGTACAGAGTTTTCCATGACAGAGTATTGTCTATGTAAGTCTGTGATGAAAAAAACAAACTATCATTCAAAAACTGTTTTTTAGTTTGCCTCTCCAGGGTACATAGGCTGTCAGCTTCTATCGTAGTTCCAGGACACATTTCTAAAGTGATACGTATGTCACTCATTCAGCAGAGAGAATTAGCACCGAGGGCTCAAGTTGGCAATAGCATTACACACTGTATTACCAAAAGTAATAAAATATTCAGGTTTTTATTTTATTCTTTTTACATGATCTAAGGCTCATAGTGGAGCTGCCACACACAGACATGGACATGCACACAAACATATGTCACACAACACAAGACTGTTAGATGACACAAACACAGCCACTGAGCTTGGGAGACGTGTTATTACTTTCCTGGCTACTCTGGGTACCAGCGACGTTGCAACAATGGCATTGCATTTCTCACCGTACTCAGCAGGGCATTTCCTAAGGAGGAATTTCCTCCTCCTTATGGATGCCAATATATGGGGATTGTCCTTGCTCTTACACTTTTTAAAAAAAATTCTGAACATCAAGCAAGGAAGCAGCACCTATCATATTTAAAGTCTTTGGTATGACTCGGCCAGGGTTTGAACTGACGACCTCCCCGACTCAAAGCTGTTCAGATTAGGATGAGGGATAACCACTTATTGCATTTCTATGAAGGTGTCACCATCAATAACTTCCGGTCCACCCCCCCCCACCTTCCACTACACCTCCTGCAATATAATATTAACATTTTCCCCTGTTGTGTTTTGTATTTTTGTGATGTGTATTTCCTATTGAGAGATCTGCAAAATTGTCAATGCACCAATTTTTTCTGGCCATTGATTTTTTTTTTTGACACTATATAACTCAATTAAACAAAGCTCATCCCCGTCCCCCGCACCCATCACCCACCCCCTCTTCTTTTTCTTTCAATTCAGCTCTGGGAATATTAAACAGCCCTATCTGTCAAGAGGCAGCATTTAGTATTGATCAGAAGCTGCCCTGAGGGCAGCAACACCAAACCACAATGTCTTGAGTCGCATTGACACACAAATCACCCACTATTGGTGGATCAGTGTGATTACCCCTCCGTGAGCATCAATATACGATTTAGTTGGGTTTTTACAAGCATTGCAATCATGGTACTCTCCTGAGAATGTTACAGTTTATACGACTGTACCTTGAAATTTAAAAGCAGAAACATCCCTGCCCTTTCTTGTACACACAGCCAAGGCTCATGGAAGAGCTTGTATACTGAATGGATCAGGATGTAAAAGGACAAAGGGACCAGCAAAAGAGAGAAGGGGGCACAAGCAGTGGATTTCAAGGACAAGATGGAGGAGGACTTGGACAAACAATGGGTGTCGGGAGGATTGGGTGGGCAGGAAAGGACGCATGGGGTGGACAACATGGATACAGAAAGAAACTCTCAGGAAGGAAAAAAAACCTGGAAATTTTGAAGGAGGAGGGCTTGCAGGTGGGGATAACGATAGTATGAAAGATCATGGTTTCGGATTGGGGACGACCTGCGATGGTGGTGAATAGCTGTCTTGAAGCCCTTGAGGGAAAAATAATATTGAAGAGGATGTGGAAGTTGGTTCAACAGGCAAGAAAAAAAGAGTAAAGAATGAGTGAAGGTGAGCAGTGATCCAGGATTTAGGTAGTTTCACTAGAAGGGGGTTGATGGTGGACCAGGTGTGCCATGCAAAAACCTGCAGGGGACAAAGCACAGAAAGTGCAGAGGGTGCAAGATCAGAAAGGAAGTGGTAGAAGACAGAGGCCACCAACCTGTCTGCAATGGGAAAGTGCTAGGCTCATTGACTCAGCTTCAATGCAGGAGATTCCAATAATCTTGAAGGCCTTGGTTTTCATGGCGTCAAGGTGAGAAATATGTGAGGCAGGGGAGCTAACACAGAGGGGAGAGCAATACTCCATCAAGTTGTGGATGAAGGCCTTGTGTTTTGACAGGAGTCAAGGTGTGCAAAGGAAGCACTTTATACAATGAAGAATGCCCAATTGGCGATTGGTTTTGGAGACAAACTTTGAAATGTGGTTTGCCCAAGAAAGGTAATGGCTGATAGTGATACCCAGGAGTTCAAGTGACTGAACCTCTTCAAGAGGATTGTTAATAAAGTAGATGTGGGAGGGGGTGTGGGGGATTGTTTCCAGATTATGAAATAGTCTTTTCAGAGAGAGAGAGAGAGAGAGAGAGAGAGAGAGAGAGAGAGAGAGAGAGAGAGAGAGGAGGGGTAGGAGTAGGAGTCGGACATTTGTCAGGATTGAAAGACAAATTCCACGTGTTTGACCAGCTTCTGATTTTGTCAAGCTCTGAAGAGAGAGAGACGAGGCTGCAGCCTGCTTGTTTGAAGGATGAGGGTTGTCTTGGTAGAGGGTGGAGTCATCAGCATATAGATAAAGAGGATTTTCCAGAGAGTATGAGAGTTCATTCATGATGATCAGGAAGAGGACTGGGCCCAGTACACTGCCTTGGTGCTTGACAGGGACAGGAACTGAAAAGGTTCCTTAAGAGCCACACATTGGCTCAAAGAATAGAGAAAGTGAGTTAGCCATTTGTGGAGATGATTTTGGATTTTATCGGCAGAGAGATTGGAGAGTAGGGCAAGATGCCAGACTGTATCAAAAGCAAAAGATGTGTCCAAAGAGATGACCCTGATCTCATGTCTGACATTGTGGACTTACATCCATTGTTGAGTGAGTAGAAGCGCATGTGCAATGTAGAGAGACCTGGTCTGAATCCAAATTGGTGATCTGAGATGAGGTTGTTGGAGAAAAGGTCAGGTTCGGTCAGGTATGAGAGGATGCGCCGGAGCCCCTGTCATGGAGAGCATGGAGAAAAGGAAGGATTTCATATCAACTGTGATGATGGATTCACTCATCTTGGAGATCCCACCCCCCCCCCAAACTTTCCTCCAAGTCCTCCATTCATGCACATGTCCAGAACACTGCTTTCCCCTCCGCACTTCCCACCTCTATCCCACATCCTCCTCACTCCCTCCCCCGTCCCAGTGTATAGCGACATTTGGTGAGGCCTCACACTCTCCCCCACTTCCTCGATCTCCCCACTTCCTCGCTCTCCCTCACTTCCTAGCTCTGCTCTCCTCATCCCTTCCTCGCTCCCCTGCCCCTTCCTCTCTCCCCCCTCCCCTCTGGTCGAGTAGGACGGCTCACGTCAGTTGCGGATATTGGAGTTATAACATAAATGTACAATTCGATTGATGAATATGCTCTGGAAGAAGAATATTTAATTTATTTGGCCTGATTGTGATATGCTCTGCTGATTCATTCCACTTTATATTTTTAAATTGCTGCAAGCTTCAATGTCTAATAACTGCACCCTGTTGCATTTCAGTTATTACATGAGTGTCCCACAAAGAATTATGTTCAGAAATGAAGTCACGGATATCCTCCGGTCATATCTGTAGTTAATGGAGATGGCACAGAGCAGTGAGAAGTTCAACAACGAAGAAATGTTTGAAATCGAGGAAAGACAAAATTAAGGCAATGGCAAAGTGAGGAAAAGGTCGATGTGGAAGGCAGGAGGAAGGAGTTCAGGTGTGATGATATTTTATGTTAAAAATTTTCCTTCGGTAATGCAAATTTGCATTTCACAGCCAAGAAGGGATCCACAAAGGGCAAGCGGTGACTGCCTGCAGATATTAGAGGGCTACTCAGAAAGCTGCATTAACTGCAATACGATGCAGTTAAAAAACAAACAAACAAGGATATAAAGTGCAAACCTACAATAAGGATCAAACGTACTAATTATTTATTTTGAAAGCACAAGTTTAGTTTCCCATTTTTTTGTTGTAAACACCGTCGAGGCTTGTATGAGCTAACACACAGAACACTACAACAAGGGGAGCAGGAGATAAGGGGGGAGAGAAGGACAAAACAGTGTGTAATAGAGACATAAGGAGATGTGTGGAAGGGAGAGGGATGGAGCCGGGTACACAGAGTAGACAAGACGGACACTCCAGGGACTTTCAGGAAGAAAAGCAGGGAATTTGAAGGAGGTGGGTTTGGGGTGGATTAACGGGGGGGAGGGGAGAAAAGATCATAGTTTTGGATGGAGGAAGATAAGAGATGGTGGTGAACAGCTGTTTTGAAGACCTAGAGGGAAGAGTGGGATTGAAGAGATTGTGGGAGTTTGTTCCAAAGGTGCGAAAAAGAGAAATGAAAGAGTGAAGGTGAGCAGTGATTCTTGATTTTGGTAGTTTTACCAGAAGGGGGTTGTTGGTGGACCTTGAGCATCCTGCCGAAATATGGGGGGGGGAGGGGTAAAATATCGAAGACAGAACAGGGGGACGAGGCCAGAGAGGAGACAGTAGAAGACTGAAAGACCACCGACCTGCCTGTGGTGAGAGAGTGAGAGACCCAAAGTCTCAGCCTCATCACAGGAGATACAAATGATCCTAAATGCCTTGGTTTCCACAGCGTCAAGCTGATAAAAGGTGAGAAGTGGGATCACCAGCCAAGAAGGGAGAGCAGTACTCCATCTGGCTGTGGATGAAAGCTTTGTATGTGGACACGAGCTCAGGTGTGCCAAGGAAGGACTTTGCACGACATTAGATGCTCAGATGGCAACTGGCTTTCGAGGCCAGGTTGGAAATGTAACTTTCCCAGGAAAGATCATGGCAGATAGTGAGACCCAAAAGCATGAAGTAAACGACTTCTTCAAGAGGAATGCTGAGAAAGTAGATGGTGGAGACTTTCCAGAAGGTCCTTGAGGAGAGACATTGTGAGAGTGTGAGATTTGTCAGGGTTGAAAGACATGTTCCATGTGTTGGACCAGATTGTGATTTTATCCAGATCTGAAGAGAGTGAAGAAGCTGCTGCTTGCCGATCTGAGGAATGACGGATGGTATGGCAGAGGATGGATTCATCAGCAAAGACATATAGAGGATTTTCCAGAGAGTTGGAGAGATCATTGATGAAAACCAGAAAAAGAACAGGACCCAGAACACGACCTTGAGGAACTCTAGCCTGGTCAGGAAGTGGGGATGAGATAACTCCATTAAGTGCCACAACTTTGCTGTGACAGGAGAGGAACTCTATGAGTCATGAGTGGAGATGTCCTTGGATACCAAAGGAAGAGAGTTTGTTGAGCATGGCAGGGTGCCAGAGCATATCGAAGGCATGCAATATGTCTAGGGAAATGGCTCTGATTTCATGTCTGGCATTGAGGACCTCCATCCATTGTTGGGAGAGCAGAAGCAGGATAGCCAGGGTAGAGTGACCTGGTCTGAATCCAAATTGATAATCGGAAATCAAGATATTGGAGAAGAGGAAGGATGTAATGTCTGAAGCGATGATGGATTCCATAAACTTACTGATAATTTGGAGCAGGCTGATTGGTCTGTATTTGCAGGGATAAGCTTTTGCACCTTTTGTGCAGAGCAGTAATGTTTGCTGATTTCCAAGCAGATGGCAGATGACCTTGAGAAAATCAGAGGGGGGATAGAACAGAGAGAGGGTGAGCAAGAGCAGCAGAGGAGGTTTTAGGACATGTGGGCTGATGCTGTCTGGACCGTTTGCAGACTCTGAGTTGAGGTTTGACAGCAAGCTCTCCACATTGTCAGGAGAAAAGGACAGAGTCCAATAACAGCTGGGTGCAACTGGGTAAGTGGGTCCAGAAAGCCATGGGTTTGGGACACAATATTTAGAAACCAACACAGAGTTTCAGCATTCAGCCTTTTCATGTGCAGTGTCACCTGTGTGGCCTTTTGAGGTAAGGGAGGGGATGGATGGGGAACATACTCCAGAAATAGCCTTCACTAGATGCCACCAGGATTTGGAGGAGGAAGGCAGGTTTGAGATCTTAGAATTGAGATGAAAAAAAAAATTGTTTTCTGGCTCTCCCGAGGGAAGACACACACACTTGTTCCGAGCTTTGTGGATGGAACTGAGATTGCCTTCAGTTGGATTTGCCTTCCATGTGGTGAATGCAAGTTGTTTCAGGACAACTGCCTTGCCACAAGGTTCAGTGTACCATGGGCAGGAGGAAGGGTAGGACAACTGATGATGAGAATGGATAAATCTGTGTCTGGTGAGAGTGCAACTTTCTTTTAATGAATTTCCAGAACGAGTTTATGTCAGAGGAAGTGGAGATGGGAGACCAGTGTATATGTTTGATGGCTGCTTGAAGTCCTTACCAGTTGGCCTGAGTGAATTGCCAGACTCAAGAGGTGTTTCTCTAATAACAGCCAGAGAGATGGCTACTTTGACAAGCATGTAGTCAGATGAACTGATTGGAGTGGAGGAAGATCAGCAGATATTTTCAGGGAAATTAGTCAAAATCAGATCCAGCAGAGATGGAGTGCCACTGGTTGAGATCTTGGCTGTGAAGTTGACAGATTGTGTCAGTCCCAATGAGTAACAGAAGCCATGGCAGGTGAGAGAGGTACTCACACCCAGCCAACTGGCATGATGACAAGTGAAGTCACCTCATATGAGGAAGGGAGAGTTGGGGTGAGAGGATAGAAGGTAATCCATTTATTCAGAGAGCGAAATGTAAATGGAGACATCACTGCATGGTGGACACTACAACAAACATATAAACATGAGGTGGGAGTGCAGTGGCAGTCATAGCCAGAGGTATTCCTGGGGGTGTGGGGGAGAGAGGTCAGTGCATGCTGAGTGAGGAATAGAGTCTTTGATGAGGAGAGCAACTCCGCCACCAGGAAGAGGCTCAGGTCTGTCATATCAGAGGAGGGAGTAACCAGTGCGAGATATTAGGGAGTCAGAGATGTCTTGAAGCAGGAAAGTTTCTGTAAGCAGATTATGTCTGGTTTATCAGTGGCAACCTGTATGGAAAGATATATCAGGTTTTAGGAAGGCCCCAGATGTTTGAGGTCCACAATGTAAACGAAAATGGAGGGGAGGAGGTTTTGCTTGCAGGGGAGGGAGGTGGGTAGGATGAGGGAGAAAGGGGGGGAGGTAAGGAGAGTTATTGAAAGAGTGTGGGGGATTGCAGAAGAGCTAGGGGAGAGGGCTGGATGAGGAGCAGAAAAGGCTCGGAGGTTGATGCACAGTGGGGAGTAATAAAAGAGGGGGCAGAGGGAACTTGAAGATTGGAGGAGGTGGAGCAATGAGATGGAAGAGAGAGGGTTGGGGAAGGAGGCAGCTTTGTTTATGTGAAGGGGGGCAACTTTGTGAAGGGGAATATTGGAGCGAGAAGGGTGAGAAGGGATAGTTGAGGGAGAAGGGTGAGAGGGAAGCTTGGAGGGGGAAGAGCATGAAGGTTGCTTTGAGAGGAAGCAGAGACGATGGTACAACGAAGGTGCAGGATGGCGATGGGTGAGGTGGGGAAAGGGGATGGATGAGACTTAGTCGAGGTATGGTAAAGAAGGGAGTCGGCAGTGCACGACTTGAGGGGTTAGGAAGAGGGGGAGGTGTGCTGAGAGGAAGGAAGGAGCATGTTTGTGGTGATGAGTGTAATGATTGAGAGAGTGAGATATCTATTTGATTAGAATGGAGCACTCAGATGTTATAACACCACACACTTTGGGACAACAGAGGAGGAGCTGATACTGAAGCAGAAGACAGTGAAGAGGTTCCAAGAACGAAGGTAGGATGAAGAGCAAGATGGGAAGAGTAAGAAGAGGGGATAACAGTTGAGGGGTTAGGAGGAGGTAGATTTAAGGAGGTGAGTGAACTGGCACTGCAGTTGGGAGAAAAGGATGATTGATGGAACAGGAACATGCATTGCAAACTGGAATTTTTTAAATTTTTAAGTCAGAGATGTGATTAAAGACTTTACGTGAGGGATGCAATAAAGGTGAATTAAGAGAATGGATAAAAGAAACATTGTAACAGTGGGACTTTTTAGACATGGGAGGAAGAAAAGGTCAAATTGTAAACAGCTTTTTGAAGAGGAGGAAGAAGAAGAGTCTTGAATTATGATACAATACTGAGAACCACACGTGTGAAAGAGGAAGTTGTCGCATTTTAAGAGACTGTTTTTTATTCTTTTATATTTTTTTATAAAGATTACATAAGATTAGGTAAAGGAAAGGTTGAAGAAAAAAATTGTGAAGGTGAATGGTGAATATGGATTGGCAAAAGTAGTGGAGGGAAGATCGGCAAGGGGACCCAGGTCGAAAAACCAGTTAAAACCAGTACACATTTTCAACTGGTCTCTATTGGTTCTAATTGGTCTTTAACTGGTCTCTATTGGTTTCAACTGGTACCAGTTAAATTCAGTCAGAATTCCAATTTCCCAGTTGAAAAAACCAGTAGCTCATATTTGTACCAGTTAAAGTCTTACTGGTTCCAGTTGATACCAGTTGCAATGTACTGGTCTCCCAGTTGATACCAGTTGCAATGTATTGGTCCCAGTTGATACCAGTTATTAAATACAATTGTATTTCAACTGGTAATATATCACTCTATTCCAATTTCCATATTAAAACCAGTAAGAAACCAACTGGCTTTACTGGTACCAGTTGGCTACTGGTTTTCAACTGGTACCAGTTGACCAGTAAGCTACTGGTCTTTACTGGTTTTTCGACCTGGGAAGGAGGAAGAAGAGTCGGTACAGGAAGTCACGTGTTTTTTTCCATGTGATAGGTTGTTTTTTTTAATTTATTTTGTTATAATTCAAGACATGAAACAGAGGGTATAGTTGAGAGGGATAGAAGGATGGAGGAGGGAAAAGTGGAGACAAAAATAACTGATTGTAATAAGGAGGAAATACAATAAACACAATCGCAAACACAATCGGAAGAAGGGTAGGCCTCAAGGAAACCTGACATGAAAAGACAACGAAAACTCCACAATTATCACAAGTTTTAACACAAGACTAAACTCGAAGCACACATTAAACACAGAAATAACAAAATGACAGTAAAAAAAGAAAAAAACTACCAGAATACTTATTTTTGAGAAAGTCAGCATATACCCTGAAGCAGAACCGCCACCGTCACTCAAGAACCGGAACCGTTTTAATCACTTATTCTGTAATGAAACCATGCCATTCTTTTATCAGGTTTCTGGATGATTTCAAACTCGTTATTGCAGCCTTTTGTTTTGGATGGTAAATACATTAGATTTTACATGATTTCAACTTATTTTGTGGTGTTGTCGCTGTGTACCTTAATCAGTTTAGTTGGGTCTTTCTTGTCCCACTACAGTGGAGTATTACTGACTATAATACTGATATCATAATCAAAATCATCATCATCATCATTGTTACTAATTCACCATGTTCTTAACAGAACATTCGTACACACATGAGCATTAGTACACACATGAACATCTTTGTGCGAACGTCTTTATAGTTGTTGAGGAACTCTGGGAAGGGTTTGAAAGAGTGTAGAACTTACCTTCTTGGGTTGCTTTGCGCAGCTCATTCGGCTCGAGGAGTGTGGGAGGGGTCAATCATATATACAGTGGGGAGAACAAGTATTTAATACACTGCCGATTTTGCAGGTTTTCCCACTGACAAAGCACGTAGAGGTCTGTAATTTTTATCATAGGTACACTTCAACTGTGAAAGACGGAATCAAAAACAAAAATCCTGAAAATCACATTGTATGATTTTTAAATAATTAATTTGCATTTTATTGCATGAAATAAGTATTTGATCACCTACCAACCAGTAAGAATTCCGGCTCTCACAGACCTGTTAGTTTTGTCTTTAAGAAGCCCTCCCATTCTGCACTCATTACCTGTATTAACTGCACCTGTTTGAACTCGTTATCTGCATAAAAGACAGCTGTCTACACTAAATCAATCAGACTCCAACCTCTCCACAATGGGCAAGACCAGAGAGCTGTTTAAGGACATCAGGGACAAAATTGTAGACTTGCACAAGGTTGGGATGGGCTACAGGACAATAGGCAAGCAGCTTGGTGAGAAGGCAACAACTGTTGGCACAATTATTAGAAAATGGAAGAAGTTCAAGATAACAGTCAATCTCCCTTGGTCTGGGGCTCCATGCAAGATCTCACTTCGTGGAGCCTCAATGATCATGAGAAAGGTGAGGGATCAGCCCAGAACTACACGGCAGGACCTGGTCAATGACCTGAAGAGAGCTGGGACCACGGTATCAAATAAAACCATAAGTGACACACTACGCCGTCATGGATTAAAATCCTGCAGTGCACGCAAGGTCCCTCTGCTCAAGCCAGCGCATGTCCAGGCCCGTCTGAAGTTTGCCAATGACCATCTGGATGATCCAGAGGAGGAATGGGAGAAGGTCATGTGGTCTGATGAGACCAAAATAGTGCTTTTTGGTTTAAACTCCACTCGCCGTGTTTGGAGGAAGAAGAAGGATGAGTACAACCCCAAGAACACCATCCCAACCGTGAAGCATGGAGGTGGAAACATCATTCTTTGGGGATGCTTTTCTGCAAAGGGGACAGGACGACTGCACCGTATTGATGGGAGGATTTTGGGGCCATGTATCGTGAGATCTTGGCCAACAACCTCCTTCCCTCAACAAGAGCAATGAAGATGGGGGCGTGGCTGGGTCTTCCAGCATGACAACGACCCGAAACACACAGCCAGGGCAACTAAGGAGTGGCTCCGTAAGAAGCATCTCAAGGTCCTGGAGTGGCCTAGCCAGTCTCCAGACCTGAACCCATTAGAAAATCTTTGGAGGGAGCTGAAAGTCTGTGTTGCCCAGCGACAGCCCCAAAACCTGAAGGATCTGGAGAAGATCTGTATGGAGGAGTGGGCCAAAATCCCTGCTGCAGTCTGTGCAAACCTGGTTAAGAACTACAGGAAACGTCTGATCTCTGTAATTGCAAACCAAGGTTTCTGCACCAAATATTAAGTTCTGTTTTTCTGATGTATCAAATACTTATTTCATGCAATAAAATGCAAATTAATTATTTTAAAATCATACAATGTGATTTTCAGGATTTTTGTTTTAGATTCCGTCTTTCACAGTTGAACTGTACCTATGATAAAAATTACAGACCTCTCGGTGCTTTGTAAGTGGGAAAACCTGCAAAATCGGCAGTGTATCAAATACTTGTTCTCCCCAATATTTATATATATATATATATATATATATATATATATATATATATATAAATATATATAAATATATATATATATATATATATATATATATATATATATATATATATATATATATATATATATATATATATATATATATATATATATATATATATATATATATATTACTCCATATACCATGTTGAGGCTCAAGGAAGAGCGAATACACAGAAACATATAACAAGACAGGAGAAAAGAGGGGTGGGAGGGAAAAAGACAAAATAGTGGGGAACAGAGACCGTAGGAGATCTGTGGAAGGGAGCGAGAAGAGGCAGGGTGCACAGTGTAAACAACATGGTACTACAGGGATTTTCAGGAAGGAAAACATGGAATTTTGAAGGAGGTGAGTTAGTAGTGGATTAACGGGGGTAATAAAGATTAAGATTTTGGATGGGGGAAGATATGAGATGTTGGTGAATGGCTGTTTTGAAGACTTGGAGGGAGGAGTGGGATAGAAGAGAGTGTGGGAGTTTGTTCTTGATGGTAAGCAGAAAAGAGGAATGAAAGAGTGAAGGTGAGCAGATGATTTTGGCAGTTTCCCCAGGAAGGCTTTTTTGTGGGAACTTGAGCACCCTGAGGAAATATGGGAAGGGGGGGGGGGCGATCACAGACAGATCAAGGGGGCAAGGCCAGTGAGGAGATGGTATAAGACAGAAAGACCACCGACCTGCGTGCAGTGAGAGAGTGAGAGACCCAAAGACTCAGTTTCCTCGAGGGAGATACCAATTATCCTAAAAGCCTTGGTTTTCACAGTCTGAATTTGAGCTCGGTGTGAGGCAGGAGTACCACTACAGAGGGGGGAGCAGTACTTCATCGGACTGCGGAGGAAAGCTTTGTAAGTGGTAAAATTTGTCATTTCATGAAGCTTCCGAACTGAGAAGGGCCTTTGTGAAAATATTTCAAGATATTTAACAACCATGTGTTGGTCCTGCAAATGGTCATGGATATAAATAATTCTCCATAAAAAACTTGAGTTCTAAAATTTGAAATTGGCTCTGAATCCAAAATTATTTGATGTTCCTTATCTGCAGATATTATTTTAGACATGCGCTGAATCTGGGAAAGAAATGCATCCAGTTATTTTTGGGTAGAGTCATTTGACAGATGCAAGGATGCATGGACAGACTGACAAACTGACATCACCCAGCATATTGGGCCACAGCTGGTCTGATGCCATGTTTAGGGCTAAATCAGAG
>NC_140961.1:87373122-87468122 GCF_056783735.1 Eptatretus burgeri | reverse complement strand
GCCAATGATTCCCCACAGCTTTGTTCTGCATACAAAAGAAGCACCTAACCATGCCAGACCATATGGGGCCTTGTATTTTTCATGTTGTCAGTGCATTCATTTGGCCATCCATATGGAATGGAGCCTCTACTCCAAAATGAATGGATGTATTTCTTTCGCATTGGCAGGTGTATTGAATAACATCTGAGCAAGAGCCATGCAAAGTCATTTTGGAATCAGAGCCAAATTAGAAGTTTTGGAATAAAAAAAAAAATTGGGGGAATACTACAGCATTGCATAGGTTTTCAGGAACTATTATTTATTTCTATACAATTTTGCCAAATCCACTGCCAACACACAAAATTGATTTTTTTTACATACACTTTCCATCCCCACTACCTACATATTTATTTGGTTATTGAATTGTAAAATGCACATGTCCTATTTTTAAGGTGTGGTTGGGCACTTTACCATCTCCATGACTTACATATTTATTTGTTTATTGAATTGTAAAATCTACATGTCTATTTTTAAGGTGTGGTTGGGGGGCTGTCCTCGATGAGCACATACCTTTGTGTTTTTTGCGATAAAGGTCCAGTCAATATCAAGTATCTTACAGTTTGTTTTGTTTTATAAATCGAAACTAGATGGTATTCATAGAATACATACCCCATGCCGTCTTGAGAAGGACCTGGTGGAAGCCAGCTTTTGTTTTTTTCAGGGTTTTTTTTCTTTGATCCAATATGGCTGCCAGACCATGTGACCAATGATATCATCTTTATGAAACCATATTTCGCATGGGTAGTTGATCAATTAGTTAAATTTTTCATTTATCGGTTAAGTGGTTTCTCCTACGATGATTTGGAAATATTTTCCTTAGATCCAATGTTGCTGCCAGACCACATGACACAGGATGGTCATTTTTCTGAAAATTCCTTTCAAATTTCAAGTCAATCAGATTAAAATTGACAATTTTAGAAATTTTGGCTTATGTTGATCTTTTGGCCGATGTTGACCTCAAATATAGTTGTTGGTTAAGTTTAATGACCTGATATGCAAATTTTGTTCAAATTTTAAGTCAATCAGATAGAAATTGAGAATTTCAGAAATTTGCACTATGTTGACCTGTTGGCTCATGTTGACCTCAAAAATACTTGGTGGTTGAATTCAGTGAGGTGATATGAAAATGCTGTTCAATTTTAAGTCAATCAAAAGAAATTTGAGGATTTTAGAAAATTGGCCTGTGTTGACCTCAAAAGATGACCACTGCATCACTTGGTCATGTAACATGTGGTAAAGTTTCAATTTCCTCCGCTGAATGGTTTTTGATGTATGCTCTTAACAAAATGCAGACACGCACGATGTACGTACGACATACGTAGTATGCTACCAATCGCTTAACTCTGCTTTTTGCATCGCAAGCACAGGGTAAAAATGGCACCTACTTCCAAAGGCATGTTTAAAAGGTTCAGGAAAGAATAAATATGACTTATTAAATTAATGGCGATTTACAGAAGAAGAATGTAAATGAATCCTTCCAAGAGATCTTGGCAATTCATCGCAAAAATTATAATTTTTTTAATTCAAAAGGGAAGACATTTTACATCCACTGGAGAGATTAACAGAGCCACATCATTGCATTGAGGACATTTCAGAAGGAAGGGATTTATGCTGGATCAAAAGATCTTTGATCACTCGATGAAATTCATTGAAGAGGATGGAAATTTTGTTTAATAATCTGACAGGAATAAAATTGTTAATGGGATGATGTCTACTCTCTCGGTGGGATGTCAGAACCTTTAGGACATATAGGGAGAATCGGAATAATGTATAAACACTTTAAAGTGCTACATTTCGTAGATGGCATGATTAATTTGGATGGAAAAAAGTCACTTTTCCACATGTATTTGTGTAGCAACTTTGGATATATGTTCACTCAATAAACCTTGGCTATAAAACGTCTCAAAGTGTTTATACATTATTCTGATTCAACTGTATAACCTCTCATGTGAGGACGATGCCACATTTTCAAATACTTAAATGTTTGTGAATGCTACATTTTTGTGCCACTCATTTACTCAAAAGAAAAAGGAGGATTTTTTTTGTGGAACTAATCCTGAAATTACTTTTTGATATACAGTATTATCAGATTGGATTAATGTGGTATTGATATGGCAGGCATGATGTGTCAAATGGTCTCCTGAATCAAAGTTTCTTGTTAGCCTGTCCACCCACGCAGAGGGAGACTATGTTTTGCAATAGTGTGTGTGTGTGTGTGTGTGTGTGTGTGTGTGTGTGTGTGTGTGTGTGTGTGTGTGTGTGTGTGTGTGTGTGTGTGTGTGTGTGTGTGTGTGTGTGTGTGTGTGCGCGTGTGTCCAGGTCTTTCCTTTTTGTCAGTCAAGCTTTTGTCATCAAATTTTCAACAAACCATGATTATGAAAATCTGGAAAACTTTACTTAAGAAAATATACTTTGTTTTTCCCTCAAGGGTTAGTTCAAGTACAAAGAGAATGTGGACGAGCCTTGCATTTTGATATGCTTTTTCGTTTTTCTTTGTAACCTTCACATATGGTTGTCAGTTCACCAGCTGGATTAACTCTCGCTGCCTTCAGAAATGGTGATGTGTATGTTTGTGCTGCAGTCATTCCTTATAAATACAGTATAGCTGTGCAAGTGACTCTGCTGCAAAGTCATGCCGTGGCTATTTGGCTGACAGTTGGAACATTGAATGGTAGACATTTGCTTATTCAGCTCTTACAACAAAGAAACAAGCAACTACTACTGATGAGTTTATGCTACCCCCTCCTCCCTCACAAATTCCTCATCCCCGACCACTCCCCACCCTCCCCACAGCCAACAAGCACCATTTATTATGCTTGAATTCCTGTGGATTTGCAATCGTGAGCCATCGATGTGGTCGATTGATTGATTGATTGATTGATTGATTGTGTTCTGGGAGGATTTCCACCAAGCTAAGAAGATCTTTGTTTCCCGTCTCATGGATTTCTCCTCCAGAAATACTGTTATGGTTGATATAGCATGGAGTGAGCTATTTCGGTTTCCATTTTAATCCAGCCTTTTCCTCTGTCCTGTTTATTGTTCTTCTTAATCTTCTTTGGCCTCCTGTTTTCAGCAAATGCTCTTTAAAAGATACCGATAGGTAATAAGGACCACACAATGTTGAGGATAAATGTGGAAAGAAGATGAATAAACAGACATTTGACAATGTGTTAAATGCAACATCTGTGTGCAGGAAGTCTTGTCGGACGATATTATATTTGTATACCTGTTTATTTGTATACACTATAAGGATGAAGGATGGGTCGAGGTCTGCTTCCTGTCTGATGAAAGCTTGTGGTTATGTCGGGGCTTGAACCCTGTTTGAATTGCAATGTTTCGATTTGGAGATACACAATCATCAGCAAATTTAATGTCCGAATCACAGCAAAGATAATGTACCTTCACACACACACACACACACACACACACACACACACACACACACACACACACACACACACACACACACACACACACACACACACACACACACACACACACACACACACACACACACACGATGTCAACAACTGATCTATAATTTTCTTTTATTCATCAATCATTCAACCCAACATAAGAGTCACTTAAACCATACCAAACAAAAGAATAAACCATACCAAATAAAATAATCACTTGAACAAATGAATTAAAATAACTTACAATTAAACTAACAATTAATTAGGCAAACAAAAATTTGCCAACCAGTCAACTAAGCAATTAACCAACCCCCTATGCACAGGTCAAAGAGATTGCCAGAGCGAATGTAACAATCTGCTCTGCCTATCTTCAGTCACCCCTGCTTATACACTTTTTTTGGGCACATTACTCTTCGAGCAAGACTCTTTTTGCGGTGAGTGGCTTGACCTGCTTTTGCACAGAGCATCATGCTTCATGGTTTAGCCGATAAAAGTGTGGACCCGGAGAAGCGCCATTTATGGTCTCTCTGGTTTGAACAGTCAACAGGGTCCTTGTTCGTGGAACTTTCACAGGACATCTGCATTAGCAATCACCATATCATTCTTTATATAAAACCTCCAGAGGAGAGAGAGAGGGAAAGATACATTGGGGGATGGGGAAAGGGGGGGGTGATTCCCCCCCGCCCCCCTCACCCCTTTCCTGGATCAACAGTGCTTTCCACACCACAGCCTGCTGCGCAGTGTTTCTACTCGGCCTGTCTCTCCAAATACAATTCATGGTTATATCTTAAATCATTTAAAAAGAAAACCCCACATCAGAACATTAACAAAAATTTAACTATATGCAAGCAATAAATAAACCTTAATCAAAGGAAAATATTATAAGCAAGTTAGATAAAAAATAAAAAGAAAGCTGAAATCCCTATTCAGCCCCCACAGTGAGACAAGTTCATTGTATTTTATGCATTGTTTACACGCTTTATAATGTATAGTCCTTGCAGCTGATTCTGTATGTCATAATAATTGGAAATATGGTATAAAAGTTGAGCCTTTAGTAATGTGACAATGTGGGAATTAAGAGACATAACAATTAGTTTAAAATGAATTGTAAACAGGTAAATGGTCTAAATATTCTCTGTTTTCAAATATTGATGTCCTCTGGTTCTCTGGACATCATTTTCTGGTCAAATAAATACCGTACTCTCATGTGCCGAGCCTCCATGCCAATCTCTTTAACCACAACTGCAAACCTCAGCTAGTATGGATGGAGACTCAACATGCTGGAGATTAACTGCGCAAATGACGGAGCTCAAGGCAATTTGATTACAAAACGCACCCGAGCCAAAAATGTGCTTTGCACTCTGAACGAGGTCGAGGCCACGCCCGTTGTCAAAATAATTAGACCAATTTAATCTGCTTGGGATACTCAATTAACCAAGAAGTGTTTTCATGTGAAGGATAGCAAGAAAACACAACAACATGCACACCAACGTCGGAAATACAAATGAATATTTAATAATTTAATCATGAGAATTTAATAATTGAGATTTTGAGATTTTAATAATATTTAATAATTCAATAATAAGCTTGAGACAGAATGTGAACTGAATATTGGATGGAGTAATTAGGAAACATGTCCACTTTGCTCTACTGCAGGTGAACACAGGTCGATAACAAACTAACAGCGATGCTGAAGCCAGCATACCAAGGAAGAAGAGACCTAATAAAGAAAGTGAGCTCCAAGGAACACCACTCCAAGACATGCAGATCAAACAAAAGCAGCCCAAAAGCCACCACCCTCCTCCCTGACAGATTATGGGCTATGTTGGGGTCATTGCTCCGAGCATTGACGCACCTCCCCCTTACTAATCTATGGTCCCAACACTGGATGTCCAGCATTGCCTGATCAGTCAAATGGAGCTGTCAGGCTAAGTTTGACCCTTCCTATCGAAACAACTCTACTGTCCAGATTGTTATAAGTTCCTGTCTGGTGTGAAGCATCGTGCACTAAATCCCAGATTGTTATATCACCCAATGCACACAGGGCCTCTCAACTATTTCACCTGGTTCCAGAAGCTGAGAGAACATGACAATAAACACTTAACCTATTTATTTGCTAATGGTTAAAAATTCATCACCCAGCAGTTCATGAACAAACACGATTTCTTAAATTGTGCATCCAAGGGTAATACAAGGCAGGAAAAGTGCTCAAGCTATGTGAATACAAACAGGTGTTCATGCCTTAATTATAATAACTAAGTCCCTTTGCTATCGCTCCTCCCCCACCTCTCAAAACAAATGTAACAATACTTTTCTGATAAGAAAAGATTTTGGCTTTGGTGGGACTTATTGCAAGACTTTACTTGGTATATATATATATATATATATATATATATATATATATATATATATATATATATATATATATATATATATATATATATTCTATTCTCATGGAGAAGTGAAGAAGTGAGGTGACAAAAGGTTGATAGCAACACCACTGACAGTAAGTGTGGCATTGGTACTAGATATGGAAGCAAAAAGCACAATTCAAAGAATGAAAAAAAAGAAGTGAGAGAAGAGGAAAGAAATCATAGCAACCTGCAAGTGGATGACAAGGCTGAGGGGAGGGTGAATGAGGCTCTGGAGGGAAGTGTGGGATTGAATAGACTGATTTAATAGGATACACAAGTAAGAGAAGAGACAATCAAAGGAGCGGACGTGATGAGGAAGCCTGGAATATCAGAGTTTCACAAGGAGTAGGTACCTAGAAGAACAGTTGTACCCTGGAGTAATTGGGGAAGGACTAATGGATGAAAAAAACAGAAGGAGCAATACCAGAAGAGAGGTGGCTTTCAACCTGTCTGTGATTAAAGTCTGACTTGTGCTTCTGTTTCTTCTTGAGAGATGCCAATGATGTTGAGAGCCTTGGGTTCCTGGAGATCGAGGAGAGATAGGTATAACGCAGAGGTACACATCTATAGTGGAGTCATGTTCCATTAAAATACAGACAAAAACCCCTCAGGCTGTGAAAAGTTCAGATTTATTAAGGAAGGACTTGGTACGACAGACGATACACCGCTTGCTGTGTTTGGAAGACAGCTTTGATGTAGTATCCTTCCAGGAAAGGTTTTTCATTGATGACCTGATCCAGAATTTGAGCTATTGAACCGCTTCAACTGGTTAATTATAGAAATAGAAAGGTGGGTTGGTTTGCTGATTCATCTGGAGAGACAAAGTGAGAATGTGAGATTTTCCTGGATTGAATGACATTTTCCAAGTGTTCGATCAGCATCTGCTCCTTTCTGTTCAGCAGAGAAGGACGTCTCTGCTGCCAGCTTGTCAGAGGGATGTGTATCCCATGGTAGAATTTAGAGTTATGTGTAAACAGGAAAAATACGTTTTACAGAGCATCAGAGAGGTCATTAATATTAGCAATGAACAGGAATGAACCCAGAATGCTGCATTGCTGCACTCTAGCCTCAATTAGGAGTGAAGATCAGAAGATTTAGTTTCGAGCTATGCACTGAAAGCATGCCTGTGACTAATGTAAGCTAACAAATCGGAAAACACTTTCGCTTGGTTTTATGTAACTATGATGTCACCGGCTTTTATGCGTTTTTAATATCGCTTTTGATTTTGCATTTTTTAGCACGTTATCGGAAGTGGTTTTGTGCATTCCATTTTCAATTGCTGTCACGAACTGCCTTAAGTTAATTGATGGTTTTTCATTTAATTCTAGATATAAGCTCAATTTCCAAATCCTGCACACAAACGAAACACAAAAAAGCTTCAATGTCGATTGAGACCTGTTAATGCATTCTATCCTGTCCACGTGGCATGCATTGACAATAAACTTAGTTAAAACTTTTAGTTTTACTGAATTATTGAAACACCTGCAGTGGCCTGCAAAATTATTCACGCCCTCCATACTTTTCAGTTTGATGCCACCTGAGCTTATTTCATGATGCTTGCAAATCAAACTTAATATGTGGAATCTTCACAAACTACTCCAAAGTGATAAAGTTTAAAAATGTAGATAAAATGTGAATAAGTTAGATTAACAGAGAAAATCAGATGATTCCCGGTTGCATAAGTATTCAAACCCTTTGCATAATTAACCCAAAATCACTTCAGGAGCAAATTATTTATTTGCAAGGTAACAGAATAAGTGTAATAGGTTACACCTGCATATAAAGTCTAAAGTGAAAAAATTAAGCTCCCTCACTATTCTCAGGAGTTTTAAGGTACAACTCACTTGGTCAACCAACGAGGACAACATGAAGACCAAGGAGCTTTCCAACAAGGTCAGACATAAAGTGGTGGAGGTGGAGAAGCACCGTTCAGGAGAGGGTTATTAGAAGATTTCAAAGTCATTCATTATCCCTTTGAGTATGGTGAAATCCATCATTAAGAAGTGGAAGACGTATCATATCACCCAGACTCTACCCAGATCGGGTCACCCATCCAAACTCAGCAGCCGGTCAAGCAGGAAACAGTTTTGGGATGTCGCTGTAAGCCCATCAATGACTTTGAAAGACCTGCATGGCTTTATGTCTGAGATGGAGCTCAGTGCTCATCAATCAACAATATCCCATTCCCTTCACAAAACTGCCCCCATGGACAGGTGACAAGAAAGAAGCCATTACTGAAAAGGTTGCATACAAAAGCTCATATGGAGTTTCCAGAAAAGCATCTTAATGATACTGCAGACATGTGGAGAAAAGTTTTGTAGTTGTACGAAACAAAATTTGAACTTTTTGGACTAAATTCAAAGCTTTACATCTAGTGCAAGCCGAACACTGCTCATAACCTAGTCAACACCATTCCTACTGTCAAACATGGTGGTGGCAGCATAATGTTATGGGGCTGCTTTTTATCAACAAGGACTGGCAAGCTTGTCAGGATAAAACAGACCATGGATGGTGCAAACTACAGGATAATCCTTGAGGAAAACCTGCTTGAGTCAACCATTGACAATGAGGAGGAAGATTACATTTCAGTAGGAGAATGATCCAAAGCACAAAACTAAAGCCCCACTGGAGTGGCTGAATCAGAAGAAAATAAATGTTCTTGAGTGGCGCAGTCAAAGTCCTGACTTGAACCCAATTGAACTTTTATGACAAGACTTGAAGATTGCAGTCCATGGATGATCCCCATCAAGCTTGGCAGACCGAGAGTAATTTTGACGTGAAGAATCGGTAAAGACAGTATTTCATCACCTCACTGTATAACGCTGGTGGAGACCTACCCAGAAAGACTCATAGCAGTTATTGCTGCAAAAGGTACTTCCACAGAGTACTGACCCTCAGCGGCTGAATTATTTTACAACCAGTTAATTTTGATTTGAACATGTTTTTTTTTTTTTTACAGGTATTCCGGACAAGTAACCTCCTTCAACTTTAACAGTGTTCAGATTGATCTCCTCAGTTATGAATGAAAAAGTTCATTTGGAAAATTTGTTCCTATATAATTCGCAATTCATCTAAATGTGCCATTATTGGTGAAGGGTGAATACTTTTGCAGGCAACGGTGCCATGTGCAAACACAAACATTTTTTTTATTTTTTATGACCTACTTTTCTTCAATGTCCTATTTATCTTTTGGTGGAATCTCTTTGGTCATTGTACCATCCAAAGGCCCAATTTTATGAATAATACTGAGATATGTATGGCAATTTGTGCCTAAGGATAGCAGGCTTCATGATGCAGGCAAAATCGTCCCCTTCCCCCACACTTTCTGTTGTTGGTGCTGCAATACAACACCTTTTAAATTTCAAATTTGACAGCATTGGAAACTCATGTGTATACATTCATCCGCAAGCACCTGAATAAATGAATGATTTTGCTTCCCTTTAAAAAGTCCTCTTTTAGCTACAAAAGCTACCGTTTTGAGTTGCCTTTTTATAAAGAAGACGGTATAAGCACAACTCTCTGAGAATTTAGAGTTAGTTCTATGGCTCAGACACGGATGCTAAAGAGGAAAATCTTGCAATTAAATCTGACGAAGCAATCGGGAGGACTTGAAAGAGAGGGATGAGTGAAATTCCAACGACTGCAGAAAATTATTCCATGAACTACACTTCAATGCTATAAATACTCAATTGCAATCTCTCTGTGCATTCAGTTTCCATCGAATTGCCATTCATTCCTTTTATTTATTCCAAGGAAATTTCAACATCCCCCCCCCCCAAGTCCTTTGATTCTTTGTGTGAAATGACATACGATTTATTAGCTTGGATGCACATCTCCTCCGTTCTGATTTGTGAGAGCTAAACAGAGGTAAGCCCAGTCTGTACAAAAACGTAGATGACAGACCTGCGTGAAACACTGGGTGCTGTAGCCTGAGAGGTGGAAAGGTAGCTCAATTGGTAGCGTGTTCACCTCTCAGTAGAAATGTGGTCTTGCATTAGTTCTCCTGTGGAGTAGACTCAGAATAAAGCTGCTATTCCGGTGCATTTCCGACAGGAAAAACTGCATCAGAGAAAGCCGACCTTAGCATGGTGAATGATGGGGAACTCTCCTATTTGCATTTAGCTTGTGGACATCATATATCCGACAGGAATTATCAAATGGATTAGGCTATTGTGTTCCAGTCCCTTTTTGAAATTTATTGCTCATGGATGAAAAGAAGCATTCACGTTGATTATAAGGGATGTGTATGTTAAGTTAAATTAAGTTCATAGGGGAATGGGATAATGCAAGACTATAAGTAAGGCTGTTGGCACAGACATGAAGGTTGAAACTCCCTCCTTGTTTCCAGAATCCTTGAAGTTTCCAGATTATTAAATTATTGGTATAACTATGATGTGGTGTAGGTTGTGGTTCATTTATCATTGTTTGATAAAACATATAGTTCTCCAAAGCCATGATACACAAACATATAGCACTGAAACATTGGGTTCAAGAAAGTCAGCTCCCTGGGATAACGAGTGCAAACACAGCTGGAATCTCTTAAAAGGACCTGTTTTGGTTATTCTTAAGTGGTTATCTTTCCTAATCTTATTTGGCCATTAAAATTCCAGCAATCCTATTTATATTTTATTTAACATTAATTTGAATTGTTCACATGAATAACAATAAATTATGAAAGATTATGCAAAGTACATTCTCATCTATAAATTAGGAAAAGAAAGTAAGGTACATTCTCATCTATAAGTTAGGTTAGGTTGGGCTTGGGAGCATGCGGTGGAGTAGCACGTAACTATGTCCACTTTCCGTCGGTACTCCAGAGGCTTCTGTCTGGCTATCCCCCAGGCAGATGCCTAGCACATCCCAATCTCCTTGAGATGGCAATCAACGTGCTGTAACCATGAGGCATGTGGTCATTCTGTCGGCCTTCTCCACTCATGAAGCTCCCTCGTTGAGAGAATCTGGTGAGCAGGATCAGCATCAGGAAATTGAGCCACATGTCCATACAGCCACAGCTGACACTCACAGACTATACAGGTAAGAAACCTCATTTAATTCTCTCTCAGCAACCGCTCGTTGGACACAAAGTCTGACCAGTGATATCCAAGGATTCTCCGAGAGACCTGGTATCGAAGGAGTTAAGTCCTCATCTCAGATCCTGGGTCAGAGTCCAAGATTCACATCCGTAGAGCAAGACTTTAAGCACCAATGACCTGAAACTCGGACTTTCATCCTCCTGCATAGGTACCGACAGTGCCACACCCCATGATCCAGTGAATCCATGATGCCCCAGACCCACCCCAGATGTTTATTGACCTCTGGCTCACAACCTGCGGAGGTATGACTATCACAGCCAAGGTAAGTGAATCTATCCGTGACCTCAACATCATCACCGCAAAGAGGTACAGACAAGATGAAAGCATCCAAGATGTCATTGAAAGCCTGGATCATCATTTTTGACCCAGGAAACCCATCGTACAGCTCCTCTGATTCCCCATTCACCGTCATGAGGGCCCATCTCTGCAAGGATGACTGCATCATCTGTAAAATCAACGTCAGAGATGTTGACATTCCCAAGCGATGCACTGCAGCTTTATCTCCCTGTCATCTTCCCCAGAATCCAGTCCAGGCAAGTGTTGAAGAGTGTGGGAGGCAATACGCACCTCTGATGAACTCTGGGAACAACTGGAAATAAGTTGGAGGTTCCACACAGCACTGTCTTTCCCAGAGTATTGTTCAGAAATCAGATTGGTCAGTTTTGGTGGCACCCCACGAAGAGAGAGAATCATCCAGAGAGCATCCCGATTCATTGAAATGAATGCTATGCAGAGATCAACATTGGCTGCGAGGAGCACCTACCGAAACTCACGCCACATTCAGTGAGGACCCGGAGAGCAAGGATACAGTCAACCGTTAACCTCTTTTTTTTTCTTTTTTGTATACTAAGTCGAGGCTCGTGTAAGAGCTGGCACACAGAACCATATAACAAGACTGGAGACAAAAGGGGCAGGAGAGGAAAGCACAAAATAGTGGGGAACAGAGACAATATGATATCTGTGGAAGGAAGAGGAATATGAGGCAGGGTTCACAGGGTAAACAAGATGGTACAACAGGGACTTCTTTTTTTGTGTACCTTGTCGAGGCTCATATGAGAGCTAACACAAAATGCACAGCAAGGAGGGCATGAGGCATGAGGGGCGGGAGTGGGAAGGACAAAACAGTGGGGAACAGAGACATTATGAGATCTGTGGAAGGGAGAACAATGGGGCGGGGAACATGGGGGAATACAAGATGGACATAACAGGGACTTTCAGGAAGGAAACCAGGGAATTTGAAGGAAGTGGGCTTGGGTGGATTATCAGGGGTAGAAAAGATCGAGCATTTGGATGGGGGATGATAAGAGGTGGTGGTGAACAGCTGTGTTGAAGGCCTGGAGGGTAGAATGGGATTGAATAGAGTGAGGGAGTTTATTCCAAAGGCAGAAAAAAAGAGGAATGATAAAGTGAATGTCAGCAGTGATTCGTGATTTTGGTAGTTTTACCAGAAGGGGGTTGTTAGCGGACTTTGAGCGCCCTGCGGAAATGTGGTGGGGACAATTCGCAAAGAGAGCAGGGGGGAGGGGCGAGGCTGGAGAGGAGATGGTAGAAGATGGAAAGACCACCGACCAATCTGCGGTGAGAGAGTGAGAGGCCCAAAGACTCAGCCTCATCGCGGGAGATGCCAATGATCCTAAAAGCCTTGGTTTCCACAACGTGAACTTGAGCTTGGTGTGAGGCAGGAGCAGCACCCCAGAGAGGAGAGCAGTACTCCATCAGGTTGTAGATGAAAGCTTTGCATGTGGTCAGGAGCTCAGGTTTGCCAAGGAAGAACTTTGCATGATGTAGGGTGCCCAGTCAGTGACTACCTTTGGAGTAAAGCCCGACTGCTCCAGTCACTGGTGCTCCAGCAGATGGTGGCAAACTCCATGAAGAATTATCTGAGCAAAGACTTTGCCGAGCATTGAGAGCAGCGTCACCCTTCGGTAGTTGTTGCAGTCCCGGCGATCACTCTTCCCTTTCCAGAGAGGGACAACAAAGCCCCTTTTCCTTTCAGTTGGAGTGTTGCCTATGCTCCAAATAGAGTATAATATTTCAGCCGGCCTTGAGAAGTTCAGCATGGATGCCACAGATCCCAGGGGCTTTAGGCCTTTCAACTGGTTCACTGCAGACTGTATTTCCACAAACAGATGGTTCATAGTTGATTGGAGAGTCAGCAATGGGGATAGTTATACCTCTGACATCCAACTCGACAGCCGGTGGATCAGCCTGGTTCAGCCACTCAAAGTAACCAGCCCAGCAGGGCTTCACTTTGGTACCACTGTCAAGAGCCCACCACCCTCTGCTCTAACTCTCGCACACCGAAGGGCAGGCTTGGTGGAATGCAATGCACAAATTCCTCTGTAAGCAGGGTGAGAATGACTTCCACAGGTGATGCTCTTCCCCTTTCAGAGATTCCTCACACATAGGCCTCCTTGTCTGCCCTCAGCACATGTACAGTTTTATGACTCTGCTTCCTGAAGAGCTCAGCTCTGCGATTAAGCATGGCCCTGTGACTCTGGCCAATGGTACCCAGTGTCCCCTTTGCCCTATGGTGAGTTCTGACATATCTGCAGGCAACCTCAAGGATGGTCGTCTTAAAGGCATTCCACAACTCTTCAGGATTCCCCACAACACCCAGACCCCCCAAATCCCCACTCAACTTGTTCGCAAACTCCTCAGCGACCTTCTTGTCCCTGAGCTTGTCAACATCCCCCCTAGGCTGGGATTGTACCATTTGAAATAAGATGACTTCACGTCTGAAGGTAGGAGATCAACATCTTTAATGAACAGCATAGCATGCAACATCACTCTGCACTGTATCTCGCCGTGGCCCGACACAGCTTCACTCACCACTCCATTTCCACTCACCGCATGCCCCCGCCCCTTGCCAGGGGCTGTGGATTACAGCTCACATGACATCTCCCTTTATTAAAAAAATAAAAAACATAACACAGTTGATCCAAGGCATCGAATGGAAAGGAAACATAAGGAGGGAAAGAAAGAAAAAACTCATAGTACTATCTGGTGAAATGCAATGCAGTTCCGGATGGCCAGCCTTCCACATATTAAGTAGGCTACTACAGATCAAATGCCCAGCCTGACAGGGCGTCTGACTATGTGACCAGACCAAGTTTGGGATGCTCATGGTCAGGCAAGCACTTGGTTATGTGGGGATGATGGTGGTTCCTTGTCAGCACATTGTTGTCCCTTTGCAGCTGCACGGTCCACATCAGTATCACAATGGGCATTCTGGAACATCTTGGGCTCTGGCTGCCTTGACTTGGTCTGTCGAGCATGTCAAATGTGATGGCGATTCCGCCTCAGGATGTTCCCTGTTTCCGTGATGACTTCGTACGATCTGGGCTCTGAGCGAATGGTGGACACACTTGCTGGTTCCAAAGTGCGGGATCATCCAGCTTCCTTGAGAACCCAAAGTGATTTTCCAGGTTGAAGTGGCCCCAAGATCAGGGCTGGCCCGACAGTCAAAGTACTCTTTCTGGGATGTTTGTCGATGTCCAAGTGCCTCTCGGGTTGCATCACCATTCAGCGCCAAGTTCGGCACCTTGGTAGGCAGGTTGGATTTCATTTTCCTCTGATTCAGTGGCTCAGCAGGTGACCCAAGGTGGTTGTCAATGGACGTAATCCTCAGAATGAGGAGGGCCCTGTGTAGGTCTGCACCAGAGAGCTTCTTTTTGTGTAAGGTGTTCCTTATGGTTTGCACCTGGCATTCTACGAAGCTGTTTAATTGTGCACAGTGGGGGTTTGAGGTACATAGGTTGAAGCTCCAGCTCTCAGCAAATTTTGTAAACGTGTGGCTGCTAAAATGGCCTCCATTATCACTCATGAGGTTCTCTGGAATGCCATGCTCTGAAAATACCAACCGCAGAATATCAATTACATTGCCCCTGTTGGAAGTTTTTGAACACTGGGGAACTCGGAGTATACCTCAACAAGCAGGATGTCGTCATGTCCATCCAGGTGGAGTAAGTCTGCAGCCAGTGTTTGCCATGGCTTGGTTGGGATTTTGTGTGGGATCATTGGTTCCTGGGGATTCACTTTAGGCCAGAACTTTAGATTCACTTTAGGCCTGGGAGAAGATTCACTTGAATCTTTAGGCCAGTGAATCTATGAATGTGAAAGTGAAATCTTTAGGCCAGAAGATTCACTTTAGGCCTGGGATTCAATGTCTTCATTCACTTTAGGCCAGAACACACAATTGCATGCCATGAGCTCGATTTTGAGTATAACAAGGTGGCCCTCATGTAGCTTCTTGAGAACCTCATGTTGTAAACTAGCCGGTACCAGGAGCCGGCCCCCCTTTCACATGACACCATCTTCCACACTCAGCTCATCACGATAATTCCAGTTTGGACTCAGTTCACTGGGCAGATCTTGGCAGCTGTGCAGCCATCAGGTCATGATCACCTTCCTGAGTGTGGTTAGGAGGGCAGCTGCATTTGTGGCTTGCTACATTTGCTGCATCTTCTGATGGCTGAATTGGATGTGCTCTACTTTCACATCGAGCTGGATGGTTGGTGCTTGCATTGGTGTCAGCAAGTGAGAAAGTCCATCGGCTAGGAGCATGTCTTTGCAAGCTTTGTACTTGATGTGTGTCTTACCCCTGGAGCTGCAGTAGCATCCATTGCAGTCGAGGTGGGCAGCAGTCATATTTTTCAAGCTGATAATTTCCAGCGGCTTGTGGTCACTCTCGCCAAAAAAGGGGTGACCGTATAGGTACTTCTGGAAGCGTTCACATCTGAACACAATGGCCAGCATCTCACGCTCAATGTTGGCATACCTTTGTTCCACCTCAGACAGGCTCTTTGATGCGAAGGTGATGGGCTAGGTGTCTTGTATTAGGCAAGCCCCAAGGCCTTTTGTGGAGGCAACGACCTGTGGTGTTGTGGATTTTTGTGGGTCGAGGTAGGTTGGGTAGGTCTCCTGGCAGATGGCATCTTTGACCTTTTGGAAAGCCTGGCTGTGGCTGGCTGTCCATTATAGTTGCTCTGATTTCACCAGTTCAAGGGGAACTGTGAAGTCAGACAGCTTTGGTATGAAGGGGCCCATATACATAATGATACTGGGTGCCTTGCAAAGCTCACAGAGGTTTCTCGGGTCTGGTAAGCTCTGAATCGTGTCCACTTTCCCGAAGTCTGGGTGGTCACCTTGTTGGTCAAAGAAGAGACCAAAAAACGATATCTGTGGCTTTTTGATGCTGCACTTGTCACTTGAACTGCAGGCCGAATCTGGCATCTGTTCTCATGAGCTGGTGAAGGTTTCGGTCATGTTCTTGCTATGTTTTGCCCAAGATTGAAACATCATCTGCAATGCTGATGACACGTGGGCATTGCTCGAGAAGTTGGTCCATCTTGGCCTGGAAGACATCCTGGGACATGACAAGTCCAAATGGCATTCCCTGGAAGCATTAACGACCATATGGTGAGTTGAAGGACATGAGTAGCTGGGAGGGATGATCAGGCTTGATTGACCAGTACCCATTTTTGGCATCCAGCTTGGAGAAAACAATTGAGCCTGCAAACTTATGAGTCAGCTCTTCAAGCATGGGAGTTCGGTGGTGGCACCTATTGATGGCATGGTTCAAGTCATTCAGGTCCAGGCATAGTCGAAGTTTGCCATTTGCTTTCTGAACATAGATGAGACTGCTGACCCAGTCTGTAGGCTTGACGAACTTCCCTATGATGTCCTGTCTCAGCATTCTGTCCAGTTCTAACTTTACTTCATCTATCATCAGGATGGGACATTGACGTGGTGCATGTATTACAGAGAGCACCCTGTGGTCTACCATGATACAATACTGGCCTGTAAAATTGCTGATATTATAAAATTAGTCTGGATAAGCAGCCAGCATTTCGTCCAACAAGTTGACTGGCTTGTTGGTTGCACAGTTCTCCTTCAGCAAGCAGTGGAGGGTGAGTAGTTGAAGGTCCTGACAGGTAGGCAGGCCAGTGATTGTGCGGCAGCGGCCTTGACTATTAAAAACTCAGCATCGACCCACTGGGTATTCTATTTGTTGCACGGACCATAAGGGTGCCAAATCACCGAATTTGCGAACCATTGTAGGCTTTTAATATTGTCTGGGGTTTCTCTTGACCATGGCCAGGTAGCAGCAGCCAGATGAGTCGATCTTTTGGGGATACATTTGCCTGTGTATCCAAAGGGGCAAGGCATTGTCCTCTGCCCCAGTGTTGACCTTGACCCTCGAGGAGAGAATACCAATTCGGCCATGTAGTGAAATGACTCAGTCAGTGAAAATCTCTCGCCAGGAATCGATGGTCTGACTGCGGATTTTAATGGCGGTGAAGCTCAAAATGTCACAATCATTGTTGAGTTCTTCATCTCTCCCCAGGTTATGGGTGGGTTTCTGGTTGAAGGATTTGTGCCCTTTGGTCACTGGGCAGGTTGTCTGCTGGCCTTTTTCTTGCCTCGATCTTGAGAGACAAATGGCTTTCCAGTGATGTTGCTTTCCTCATGCCTTGCATGTCGATCCCCGTGCTGTGCAGCAGTGCCGGGGCTGGGATGGATGTCACCTTCCACATTCGTGACACTCTTTAGGGTGGCACCCAGTGGTGTGAACAAAATTGGCTGCCTGTTGTGTCTGGGTGAACTGCTGCATGTGAGTGACAGAGGCCTCATATGCCTGACTTATTTTCAGGGCTTTGTCCAACATAAGGGTGTCGTCCTTCACAAGGAGCGCTTTCTGTAGCTCGCGATACCGTGTCCCCGCAATGAGCTGTTCTATTATGTGCTCATCCACCTCGGGGATCTTGAAGTTGCATTTGCTCGTTTGCTGGTGGCATCTGAAGATGAAATTGTCCATGGTTTCATCATTGTCCTGCTTAAGTTGTTGTAGACAGAAACAAGCCATGCGGTAATTGGCCTGGGGTTTCAATTCAGCTTCAAAACACTGCCAAATCACCACTGGCATCACAGTGTTTGTCCTTGAGCCGTCAGCATTATCAAGGCCCCACGAACTATAGCATCTCAAGCCTTCCTCACCTGGCAGCTGATCTATTTGTTTGTCACTTGCTGCTATGTCTTTCACAGAAAAGTACAGCTTTTCTGAATAGCTCGAAGGCTTCACTGAGGTTGGCGCTGGTCCAATCCATGTGTGGCATCATGGGCGTGTCAGCCATTCTGCACTTGGCCAAGAATCCTGAGATGGGGGTTCCAATCACGTTCGTAAGGTCGCCTTTCGCCACCACCATGTGATCAGATGACTCCACATCCCAAGATAGGAGATCAGCATCTTTAATTAACAGCATGGAATTCAAAGTCACTCGGCATGGTATCCCATCGTAGCTCAACACAGCTTCACTTGTGCTCAATTTCTGCTCGCCACATGCCCTGCTCCCTTGCCAGGGGCTGCAATTTACAGGTCACATGACCCCATTCACCTGCATTTAAGCTGCAACTTCAGAGATGCGACAATAAGCCTGTGGTTGGTATTTATTGAGGAACTGGGCACTCCGGTAGACCCTGCAGTTCTGAATCTTCCTCCAGCAACCATCAACGACAACATGGCCAATTTGCTTTGCCACAACACCAGCATTGGAACACCAAGTCCAGTGATGAGTCTGTGGGCACTGAAACCGTGAACCAGCTACCTTGTGTTCGACTTCTTGCAAATCCAAGGAACTTATTGCTATTCTGGTTTACCTATAACCAGCTTAGAAAGCTTCAGTATTGGTTAATTTTGGGTTGGGAGAAATATTCTCTCTATTTACACTTTTCGTTTGACATTAAAATATATGAGCATTGATAGTAGCAAGGCCTGTCAGTTAATTTGTGCAAATGTTCAGAACGAGAAACTGACTTAATAGTGCAAGTCCACACTTGTCATTCTTTGGCTTTAAAAAAATGAATTCAATTTCTACAATAGATAAGAATCCATATTTTTCCCAATTGAAAAGAGTGACAGATACAACTGTAAGAAGAAGTTGGCCAGAATTTGGAACTGCTCTGCTTCTGATAACCTGGAAGCATAGTTTATTGTTTCAGATTTATTATTGGGAGATAAAGCAGTGTATTTTATCAATTAATGTTGATAAGTGTGGATGCTTACTGCCTTGAGAAATGAGGTGCAGCTGACGTTTTGATCATTATACTTTCGTGAGAGCAAAGAGGACAAAACAGACCAAAATTGTGTTTGACAGGTTGATACAGAGGTAACAGACTTTCCTTAATTTGAGCTGTCAAGGATGGGTTCAATTCCCGGACCTGCTTGGATTGGTGCTCTGCAGGCAGGGCATTTCAGCACAAAGTGTGCCATTCCTGACGGACATGTCCCATCTGCTAGCTGGATGTCCCATCTACTAGCACTAGCTGCTGTACATTAAGGCTCCCCCAGTGACTTTCACAGATAACAGTTGAGATATCAGTGTTCCCTGGCCAAATTCTAAATTCCTGCCTTGACTGACTGCTGTCAAGTTAAGGGCAAGCCCCCCAGACCATCCTTTTGCCACAAGGCTGCTTCACCAGCACAGCCACTGCACAAAGAGTATGGTACATCATCGAAGTTGTGGGGGGGGGGGGGCTGATAGTTATTTTCTCAACAGGCTATGCAATAAACACCAAACGAAACAAAAACACAAAAAAGGAAACAACAATAAATTATAAATGAATGAAACACGTTGGGGTAGAGAGATTATTCTTCTTCATTTTGATGGACAAACTGATGGAAGGAAGGACATGCGGTTATATTGAAGCAATTTACACCAATTTAAAAATCCATATGTTCGTGTACGACTCTTACAACATTCATTGAATCAATCATTTTCCCCACACATGTCGATAGTGAGTTTTTATAACTTCTAACGAGCTTCAACCGAGTTGGACCAGGGAGCGCAGGTGAGTCCACATCCCAGGTATGTAAATCTGTGTATTAAATGTTTCCTGTATATCGATGTAGAAAGATGACACAACCAGTCATTTTACTATGCACGAAGTGTGCGGTGTTTTTGTGTTTCACCATACATTAATTATAGATTTGTTTGGACCTGTGGATTGTATTTTTAATAGGCTTAGTAAGTGTGTAAGTTGCATGTCAGGTATATGACACACGTCATATTTGTTTGCGGGTAAAAAACTGGCGTGTCAGGAACATGATTTTTTCGGGAACTTAAAAGCCAGTAGTCATTTTGAAAATAAATAAATAATAATAAATAACAGATAAAAAGAGCCTCCTCTTTCATTTAAAAAAAAAACAAAAACATCCGGACTATCAACTGGTACATTTTGTTTTTACTTGGCTTGATGTTAATAATATAAAGAAAATATTTTTGTCTCTATCTTAACAATCAAATCTTTGTCTTTAAATATTTTTTGACATCTTGTGAAGTTATATATTAAATATATAAATGGAGCTCAGTCTCAGCATGTCCGCCTGCATGCGTGCGTGCGTCTGTCTGTCAACAATTGTCGAATATGGGATACCACAAATCAAGCAATAACGGTACCCTCTACAGAGCGCAGCCAAGCAATACAAACATATGCGGTATAAACACGTACACACATATATGTACATGCAACATATAACATGTTGCACATACACACATAAGGAGAGTTTGTTCCATGGCATGGCCCATGCCTAATAATACTGTTGTGGGCCGGGGGTCAGTGGCGATAACGACCGCTGGGTGGGAAAGTTTACGCCGTCTCCCACCGGTCTCCCCGGAATTATAGGCCGTCGCTCCGGATAACTCCAAAGCCCGCGGGTCGATCAATTGACCGTGAAACACCAATATCTCGAGCGCATGGCATAGGGTTAATTGTCTAGATCCCAATATACCTAAATAACCACGCAGTCTTGGCTACCGGGATTCATGCCATCGGCACGTCTTTCTTGAAATGGGTCACTCTACCGATTGCAGTAGAGTTCCAACTACCGACTACCAACTCCGGTTCGGTTGCAGCCGAGGGAAAACTGTCAAAGCCGTACTGGATAGGATTAACGGATTATCTGGGATGAAACCCCGTCTGAACTCAGACCCGGGCCATGCTGCACCAAATAAAGAAAGGACGGAAATGAGCTGGGAACATTTCTAATAATTTCTTTACAATAAAAGACAAGGAGGCAAGACTTGTTGCGAATATGCAGAGCAGGAATTTACAGTGATTCAAAGCACTTACTCAATTCTACTTATAAACGGACCCACACGCAGTCACACACACAAAAAGAAAAGAAACCTCGGAGTTTTTATTGTACCCTCCAGCCGATGAAAGAGACGAGCTGGGGGACAGAGTTTGGATGGGCACCTGTGGGTTTTTGAAGGTCCCAGCCACACGTGTGGGACTCGTGGCTCATGGCGGCAGCCGAGTGGAGCAATCGGAGCTCTGGGGTGGAGATCAGGGTCACGGACGGGACCACCAAGGCTCCACAAACAGGCTGCTTCACTCACTCTGCAGCCCAACCACCGCCAACCAACTTATAACCACTCAAGTACTCCAGATCTCCCAGCGCCAACGCCAACTCCGACAACGACAACCGAGTCCGCTGGGGGATATATTGTTACGAATCTGGAAGCTTACTGCACTAAACATACAGGTCCTATAAACAGTTATATCGGTAAGTATGTGTTTTTAGTTAGGGTCCCCATCCCTCATTTAATGGGGGAATAAATGTACGTGCGCTATGAATTATTTTGATAGTTAGGGTTTTCTTTTATTTTTACACCACCATCAACTACAACAACACGCCCTCACCTCGCTTCCTCACACTGACGCCATTGTCTGCATGCGTGTCGGCACGTACGTGGGCAGAGTTCAAGGAGGAGCCTCACAGCGGTCCTCAACCAATCAGCGTGCTACGGGTGGGGTGGCCTCCACTCAGCTAATCAGATCCCACGATGGGGAGAAAGGGGTCCGCATGGCGTCACCACACCCCTGGGCCAATCAACGAACTTGCCACTCGATTTGGCCAATGACAGGGTGACGAGTGATTCTGTGTGCCAAAACTGTCCAGTAAGGGAGAGCGGTGAGGGCGGAGGCATCCCACTCCCCCCTCCCCGAGAGAGGGTGAATAAGGGGGCGGGATGATCGGACCACTAGAGCTTGAGCTTGAGAGATCCTTCCTCCAAAAGAACCGCAAGGGTTGCGCGCCGTGTCTCTGTCGTGAACGAGAGTGTGTGAGATAGTTGATGACCATCGAGAAGACAAGGTTGTGGTCAATCTGACGGGCAGGTTGAACAAGGGTGGAGTTATCAGCCCTCGCTTTGACGTTCAACTAAAAGGACTTGGAGAAGTGGCAGAGAAACCTGCCTTCTCAACAATTTGGGATACAGAGGAGAGGTTTGTTTGTCGGCACGAACACTGAATGGAGCTCTGGAGGTTGATAGTGGTTCGCTGGTGTCTGGATTCTGCTCGCCTCTCGCTTGTGCCTGGTTCAAATCGGCTCATCCAAACCACACGAGTGGACAGGTCCGAGTGCAGGCTCTCGTCTTCATCTCGCCTTTCCCTTCGAGCTGGAGGCCTCAATAAAGGCTGTGGCCACCGTTTATTGTGTGTGTGTGTGGGTGTGTGTGTGTGTGTGTGTGTGTGTGTGTGTGTGTGTGTGTGTGTGTGTGTGTGTGTGTGTTTGTGGGCCTGTCTGTAAGTAGAGATTAAGTGCTTGCGCTTTGTACATTGCATGATGATATTCGGTGTTAATTCTGCTCTGTGTTTTCCCCCGCTCCCTACTGTAAATAAATCCATTTGTTAAATGTATCAGTTCGTTGCTGTGTTTCCTCCATTGGCTTAGCGTGACATGTGTTGGTGAATTATAAAGGCTGTTTCCACTGTAAAAGTACCTTTGGACTGACGGATTTCGGTGATCATCCGCTCAGGTCACACATGGTTCGAGCACGCTAGCGGCTCATTCCGTATGAGTGCCGCCGAGGGTGAATTTCCCCGGTAGTTTGGACGACGTGGGTATTTAGGTAAATTGAAATTGGCAATCGACTCTACCCCACGTGGTCGAACTATTGGCGATCTTCGGTCCGATAAGGGACCCGTCGTCTCCGGAGTTGTCCGGGGTGACGACCCATAAATTCCGGGTGTTCGTTGGAGTCGACTCTGCAGCTCCATCTAGCGGTCGTGCTCGTCGCCGATACCCGGCCCTGCAACAATATCTCCTCCCACACGGTGAGGGGCCTTGGCAAGAATCATCTCGCTGTCCGTCCCTCATTGGCCTTCAGTCGCACCCTACTGGGGCGGAGCTGTGGCCCCTGTTCAGAGACCCAATATTCTCCACGAGGCCACGTGGCCTCGCTCGCGCAGAGCAAGAGGGTCTGCCCTGAAAGGCCCACCGTACAAAAACTATCATTTGTGGGGCCCGAGGACCGGAACCGCGAGGCCCCCCTCTCGGCAAATCAAGGTACAAGCAGCCAGCGGGTGGTGATGGAGTGTGATGGGGAGGTTTAGGATGGCTCGTTGGATGTAAAACCTAATAAAAGATGTCACAACACACATTTAATCCTCCCGCTGAACAAAAGGATGGGTTCCTGACTACACACATACTTACTGGCATAACTAACTTTGGGATCTGCATGTTGAGTACGTATGGTTTCCAGATTCGTAACAATATGTATCCCAGATGGTTTGATCAAAAGAAGGAAGATAGGAGGAGGGAGAGGATAAGAATATATATATATATATATATATATATATATATATATATATATATATATATATATATATATATATATATATATATATATATATATATATAATCTTCCTCGTTTTGTGTTGTATATTATTCGGAATTCAGCATCTAAAAAGACTGTGATGAATATCCCATTAACACTCTCCCCTTCCTCGCTCCCTGAATGTACAGGTAGGCCGGTATCTATACACCGTCAAATTATATATTTCCCACAAATACAAACCATTCTTTTGTTGTTGTTGTTTCGCAATTATGCAAAGATTGGTATTCCCGTCAGCAAAGCAACGGGTCTAACATTCTAGTATCTCTGAAACACTTTCACTACTCCTACTACGATTACTTCCTTAATTCCGCAATTATTCCTACTTTTCTTGTCGCATAGGCTGAGATAAGTTTTGGTCCAAGTCTTTCACGCACTGGCTGGCCAGGCCTGATGAAAGGAGCAGGGAATTTGGAATTTCGTCAGGATGCCAGCAATAACTCAGTGCAGGTGCTTGGAAAATGTGCTCGTATAAAGGTCGTTGGGCTCAATGTCTTTCCTGTGGATAGCACACACATTGATGCATCGCCCTGCTTGGGGAACAGCAGAGTGACAGTTAATAGCTGGGTTGAGATCCGAATCCAGTCTCGACAGCTGAGAGGCGAGGGTGCATACCTCTCGTCTCGGCTTTTCCGCTAGCCCAGTGTTTGTAGAAGCTTGTGAAAATCCACATGATGGTTTGGTGGAAACCAAGCTCACATTGTGATGGCCAATTGTAAATGCCGCATATTCTTTAAAAGATGAAAACAAGGTAAAGTTGTTTATCTGTAATAATTTGTCCACAAACATCATTGAAATAATAGAGGTTGAAGAGCATAAATTTTGTATTGAAAAATGAAAGTTAAGATCTCGGCATTAAAACAGGTGTTTACTGTGTTCATATCAGGTGGTTATTGAAAACTAGTCACACAATGATAAATTGCAACTTCAATTGGTGGTTTTTCTAAAGCCAAGCTATGTTCTGAAAGGTTATGAAAATAACCAAAAATACACCTGCTGGAAACTACAAAGCAATTGGAAGTTATTATTGAATGAAAACAAATATATAAATATCGCTTTTGAATTTAAACAGAATGTGGGAAAGAAACTTGGATCCATTTGAAGCCACTTTATCAAAGAATTAACGCTACATCGTTAACTGGAGCAGCACTCAGTGGAGCGCATACCTCCATCAGGCTGAACAGTTTACATTTTGTACCCCACTGATTGGTCAGAATTACATCTGGACGTGAACCAAAATCTAATCAGCTTGTTCTTCTCACCGAACCAAGTCATCCACCAAGTTTTGTCATAATCCGTCGACAACTTTTTGAAATATCGTGCCATATATCATTTTTGGCCCCATCTCTCAATGGTGAAGAATCACTGAGAATATTATAAAATTTTCGGATCTGAATCCAGATCTCACCAAAATCTAATCAGTTCTTCCTTGTCCAACACCCAACTTGCCCACCAATTTTTGTCAGAATCCATCAACAACTGTTTGAGATATACTATCTATAGTTTTTATCCTTACCCCTCGATGATGAAGTAAAAAATGATAGTATCAGGATCCACAACTGGATCCTCACAAAAATCGACTCAATTCATCCTTCTCAGATAAACTACGTTTCCACCAAATCTGTCCTCAATTTTTGGAGATATCCTGCTCACAGACAGACAAACAGACAGACATGTTGAAAACATAACCTCTGTCCACCTTTGGTGGTGGAGGAATTTCAAGGTTCTGAAAGTCAACTTCCGACTGTTGCAAAATTTCTAAGTATAAAGGAATGTTAATACTGTATGTTAGTTGAAATTATCACAATAATAACAGAGTGTGTATGTGTGAGATAATCTGTTTTTCTTCATTGGTCAATGGTGTCACAGAAATGGGATGATTATAAAATGTTGTCAATGCCGAAACAAATATACACACAAGGACCTTTCGTGCACAGGAGGCTCTTCACCCATCATGCCATCTCGACACCAGCCACAGTATCGACACCCATCCACACACAGTCTATCTACCATCCACACACAGTCTATCTACCATCCACACACAGTCTATCTACCATCCACACACAGTCTATCTACCATCCACACACAGGGTATCTACCATCCACACACAGGGTATCTACCATCCACACACAGTCTATCTACCATCCAAACACAGTCTATCTCCCATCCACACACAAGCTATCTACCATCCACACAAAGGCAATCTACCATCCACACACAGGCTATCTCCCATCCACACACAGGGTATCTACCATCCACACACAGTCTATCTACCATCCACACACAGGGTATCTACCATCCACACACAGTCTATCTAACATCCACACACAGTCTATCTCCCATCCACACACAAGCTATCTCCCATCCACACACAGGGTATCTACCATCCACACACAGGCTACCTACCATCCACACACAGGCTATTTACCATCCACACACAGGCTATCTAACATCCACACACAAGCTATCTCCCATCCACACACAAGCTATTTACCATCCACACACAAGCTATCTCCCATCCACACACAAGCTATCTCCCATCCACACACAAGCTATCTCCCATCCACACACAAGCTATCTCCCATCCACACACAAGCTATTTACCATCCACACACAAGCTATCTACCATCCACACACAAGCTATCTCCCATCCACACACAAGCTATCTACCATCCACACACAGGCTATCTACAATCCACACAAGCTATCTACCATCCACACACAAGCTATCTACCATCCACACACAGGCTACCTACCATCCACACACAGGCTATTTACCATCCACACACAGGCTATCTAACATCCACACACAAGCTATTTACCATCCACACACAGGCAATCTCCCATCCACACACAAGCTATTTACCATCCACACACAAGCTATCTCCCATCCACACACACGCTATTTACCATCCACACACAAGCTATCTCCCATCCACACACAAGCTATCTCCCATCCACACACAAGCTATCTCCCATCCACACACAAGCTATCTACCATCCACGCACAGTCTATGTACCATCCACACACTGGCTATCTCCCATCCACACACACGCTATCTACCATCCACACACTGGCTATCTCCCATCCACACACAGTCTATGTACCATCCACACACTGGCTATCTACCATCCACACACATGCTATCTACCATTCACACACAGTCTATGTACCATCCACACACAGGCTATCTACCATCCACACACATGCTATCTACCATCCACACACAAGCTATTTACCATCCACACACTGGCTATCTACCATCCACACACAAGCTATCTACCATCCACACACATGCTATCTACCATCCACACACAGGCTATCTACCATCCACACACAGTCTATCTACCATCCACACACAGTCTATCTACCATCCACACACAGGGTATCTAGCATCCACACACAGGGTATCTACCATCCACACACAGGGTATCTACCATCCACACACAGTCTATCTACCATCCACACACAAGCTATCTACCATCCACACACAGGCAATCTACCATCCACACACAGGCTATCTCCCATCCACACACAGGGTATCTACCATCCACACACAGTCTATCTCCCATCCACACACAAGCTATCTCCCATCCACACACAGGGTATCTACCATCCACACACAGTCTATCTACCATCCACACACAGGGTATCTACCATCCACACACAGTCTATCTACCATCCACACACAGTCTATCTCCCATCCACACACAAGCTATCTACCATCCACACACAGGCAATCTACCATCCACACACAGGCTACCTACCATCCACACACAGGCTATTTACCATCCACACACAGGCTATCTAACATCCACACACAAGCTATCTCCCATCCACACACAAGCTATCTCCCATCCACACACAGGCTACCTACCATCCACACACAGGCTATTTACCATCCACACACAGGCTATCTAACATCCACACACAAGTTATCTCCCATCCACACACAAGCTATCTCCCATCCACACACAAGCTATCTCCCATCCACACACAGGCTACCTACCATCCACACACAGGCTATTTAGCATCCACACACAGGCTATCTAACATCCACACACAAGTTATCTCCCATCCACACACAAGCTATTTACCATCCACACACAGGCAATCTCCCATCCACACACAAGCTATCTCCCATCCACACACAGGCAATCTCGCATCCACACACAAGCTATCTCCCATCCACACACAGGCAATCTACCATCCACACACAAGCTATCTCCCATCCACACACAAGCTATCTCCCATCCACACACAAGCTATCTCCCATCCACACACAAGCTATCTCCCATCCACACACAAGCTATTTACCATCCACACACAAGCTATCTACCATCCACACACAAGCTATCTCCCATCCACACACAAGCTATCTACCATCCACACACAGGCTATCTACAATCCACACAAGGCTATCTACAATCCACACACAGGCTATCTCGCATCAACACACAAGCTATCTCCCATCCACACACAAGCTATCTACCATCCACACACAGGCAATCTACCATCCACACACAAGCTATCTACAATCCACACACAAGCTATCTACAATCCACACACAGGCTATCTACAATCCACACACAGGCTATCTCGCATCAACACACAAGCTATCTACCATCCACACACAGGCTATCTCCCATCCACACACAAGCTATCTACCATCCACACACAGGCAATCTACCATCCACACACAAGCTATCTACAATCCACACACAAGCTATCTACCATCCACACACAGGCAATCTACAATCCACACACAAGCTATCTACCATCCACACACAGTCTATCTACCGTCCACACACAGGCTATCTACCGTCCACACACAAGCTATCTACCATCCACACACAGTCTATCTACCATCCACACACAGTCTATCTTCCATCCACACACATGCTATCTCCCATCCACACACAGTCTATCTACCATCCACACACAGGCTATCTACAATCCACACACAGTCTATCTACTATCCACACACAAGCTATCTACAATCCACACACAGGCTATCTCGCATCAACACACAAGCTATCTCCCCATCCAAACACACGCTATCTACCATCCACACACTGGCTATCTCCCCATCCACACACACGCTATCTACCATCCACACACTGGCTATCTACCATCCACACACTGGCTATCTACCATCCACACACATGCTATCTACCATCCACACACTGGCTATCTACCATCCACACACTGGCTATCTACCATCCACACACATGCTATCTACCATCCACACAAAAGCTATCTACCATCTACACACTGGCTATCGACCATCCACACACAAGCTATCTACCATCCACACACAAGCTATCTCCCATCCACACACAAGCTATCTCCCATCCACACACAAGCTATCTCCCATCCACACACAAGCTATCTCCCATGCACACACAAGCTATTTACCATCCACACACAAGCTATCTACCATCCACACACAAGCTATCTCCCATCCACACACAAGCTATCTACCATCCACACACAGGCTATCTACAATCCACACAAGGCTATCTACAATCCACACACAGGCTATCTCGCATCAACACACAAGCTAGCTCCCATGCACACACAAGCTATCTACCATGCACACACAGGCAATCTAGCATCCACACGCAGGCTATCTACAATCCACACACAAGCTATCTACAATCCACACACAGGCTATCTACAATCCACACACAGGCTATCTCGCATCAACACACAAGCTATCTACCATCCACACACAGGCTATCTCCCATCCACACACAAGCTATCTACCATCCACACACAGGCAATCTACCATCCACACACAAGCTATCTACAATCCACACACAAGCTATCTACCATCCACACACAGGCAATCTACAATCCACACACAAGCTATCTACCATCCACACACAGTCTATCTACCGTCCACACACAGGCTATCTACCGTCCACACACAAGCTATCTACCATCCACACACAGTCTATCTACCATCCACACACAGTCTATCTTCCATCCACACACATGCTATCTCCCATCCACACACAGTCTATCTACCATCCACACACAGGCTATCTACAATCCACACACAGTCTATCTACTATCCACACACAAGCTATCTACAATCCACACACAGGCTATCTCGCATCAACACACAAGCTATCTCCCATCCAAACACACGCTATCTACCATCCACACACTGGCTATCTCCCATCCACACACACGCTATCTACCATCCACACACTGGCTATCTACCATCCACACACTGGCTATCTACCATCCACACACATGCTATCTACCATCCACACACTGGCTATCTACCATCCACACACTGGCTATCTACCATCCACACACATGCTATCTACCATCCACACAAAAGCTATCTACCATCTACACACTGGCTATCGACCATCCACACACAAGCTATCTCCCATCCACACACAAGCTATCTCCCATCCACACACACGCTATCTACCATCCACACACAAGCTATCTCCCATCCACACACAAGCTATCTCCCATCCACACACAAGCTATCTCCCATCCACACACACGCTATCTACCATCCACACACAAGCTATCTACCATCCACACACTGGCTATCTCCCATCCACACACACGCTATCTACCATCCACACACTGGCTATCTCCCATCCACACACACGCTATCTACCATCCACACACAAGCTATCTCCCATCCACACACAAGCTATCTACCATCCACACACACGCTATCTACCATCCACACACTGGCTATCTCCCATCCACACACACGCTATCTACCATCCACACACTGGCTATCTCCCATCCACACACACGCTATCTACCATCCACACACAGTCTATGGACCATCCACACACTGGCTATCTACCATCCACACACACGCTATCTACCATCCACACACTGGCTATCTCCCATCCACACACACGCTATCTACCATCCACGCACAGTCTATGTACCATCCACACACTGGCTATCTCCCATCCACACACACGCTATCTACCATCCACACACTGGCTATCTCCCATCCACACACAGTCTATGTACCATCCACACACTGGCTATCTACCATCCACACACATGCTATCTACCATAACTAATTACGATGGGTCATTTGGAAGAAAACTAATACCATCCACACACAGGATATCTACCATCCTGACATAATGTGTTTCTCCTTCTCATTCTTCCTACTTTTACCAGAAAGAATAACCTTATAATTTAGAGTGTTCACAAATGCAATATCTACCATCCACATCATTATTTTCCATCCATCCAATGGTTTATCAATATACTTTGATATCATCCCTCACAGTTGAACCTTGTCTTCCATCTTTTGTGAGAAGAAACATTAATCTCGGAGTTAGTTTAACAGGGGCTTGAGCAGAACTTAAGAACCTTAATTCATCATTAAATATCAATACCTTTTCTTGAACAAGATGAAATATTGCTGGTTGTTCTGTTGGAATGAGTCCTGCTTTGGTTTTTGAATCCGCTGAATATTCATTGTTTTGAACAGCATTCACAATATAATCAGGGGGTTGATTAATCTCTTCCAGTTGTTGAAATAAACCTTCATCATATTCTAATTCTCCAATATGCTCTAATTCTTCCTCCGTCATTTGACTGAAATCTTTTAACATTTGGAGCTTTCTGGGAGTATATTCTACTGTGGGAACTGTGGAAACATCTTTCATTTTTTCTTGGGAAGTTTTTAAAAGTGGTTTAAAAAATTTCTCTTGTTTTCTTTCAAATACTTCTTCGCCCGTTAGTTTCTGTCTGCGTTTCTTCTTTATGTCTTCCTGCTGTTTTACAACTTTTGAAACCAACTCTTGATGTTCCTTAAATCTTCTTGCTCTTTCTTTTGTATCCATTTATTTATTGTAAAATATCATTTAATGAATTGTAAAGATTAACAGGGAAATTTTCCTTTTCTTCATCATTCAAGTAGATGTGTTCAAATAAATCCTTTTCTTTAAATATTTCATCAAATTCTTTATTAACATTAATGCGAGTTGTAATTTCTTCTTCACTAATCCTTGCATCTCTGCTTTTCATACGTTTGCGTTGAGTTTCTTCATCAACATCAAAACCGAATGATAAAATCTTCACTCCGCTCAGATATTTAATAATTTGTCTCGTTCCTTCTGGATTAGTTTCTAATATCCCAACACCACCAGATTTTAGTTTCTTTAACTCACTCTTACAATGTGAATATTTTGTTGTACCAAGAGAAACCTCCTCAAATATTTGTCCTTAATTCCTCAATCGCATATGTTCCTCCACTGAAATATAGTGATAATCTTCACCTTTTACTTCTCCAGGTCTTATTGCTCTAGTTGTTGTTGATACAATGCATATCACGGGGTGTTTTTTAAGTAAATTTACAATATTCTCATTTGTACTACACAAGAACCTTGATTTATGAAAGTTTTTTCCAGAAGCAGATTTACCCACAAGATTTATAATAATAGTTGTCATTTATATATGTAATTGTTTATAAAACAAAAAATATATCCCTTAATATCTCATCTTGTTTCACAACAATATATTTATATTTTTCAGTCGTGTGCTTCATGTAATCCTCAAATTTCTTTTTACTACATAATGTAGAACAATTATCTCTCCAAAAATTATTGATATCTATTGAATTTAACTTGAATAAAATAAAAGTATTAGCATTGTTTCTGATGGAACGACGAGGAAGTTGAAAGTACGATTGACTAAGATAAATACAATTACAAGAAGAATGTCTCCCTCTTGTGTAGTAGCTGTCCATTACCGTTTGGTTTCTCTCATTAACACAATCATCAAAGATAACGAGGTTCTTTTTGATTTATCCAAATCTTGGGGAGACGGTATATCATCCGTATTATCACTAAGAATACAAGTTATAGGATTTGATTTCTTTTTACATCTCTGTGTATCACAAAATAGTTGAATTATATCTTCAATGTTATAATCATTTAGGTTTTTTTGACGTTTAAATAAACCGATTATATCTTCTTTTTGAAGACCAGCATTAAAACCTTGTGAGAGTAGTTGATACTCTGGTTGAAAACTCGACTTTGTGAAAATTATTAAATTATCATAATCTAAAAAGTTGGGAGTGAGGAGCATTTTTAAAAGTAAGCAGGTTTTTCCACATCCACTTGAACCAACTATGAGACATCTTAATGAATTTGGGAGATTTTTATGGTTGTTAAATTTTATCTTATTTTCCCAAATAGGTAAAAAATCATTCATTTATATATTTGAAAAACAAGTTATTTAATTTATTATTGGCTTTTTTAGAAACTCTATATTTTATCCTAAGTTCAGGTTTAATTTCAAGATAATCCATTATTTTATTTATACAATATCTTGTGTTGATATTTCCCTGAAAATTACATCCATGAATAATATACAACAACAATCCTTTGAACATTTCTCTTATACGTTCAGTTTCTTCCCTTGTAAGGAAAGGTGTGTTATCACCCTCATACTTTACATTCATTTCTCCAATCAATCTTGTAAAGTAATTCATTTTTGGTGTAAATCTAAAAGAATTATTTTCCTTTTTATATTTTTTATTATCATTAATTAGAAGATAATCACAGAATATACATTGTTTATAGGCTTTTGACTCTGTGTTTAATCCCTGTCTTTCACACGCAGGACAATTCTCAAATTTGTCATATGGAGAATCAGGAAAGTCTAGCATATTTATAAAGTAAAACTTTACTGAAACTGAAATTCATCTATACTTTCAGTTGTATATTACCATCGATATCGATATACTTTTTTTCATTATCAGATTCAACGACAACATTTTTTATATTAAAGGTAATTTTAAAATTATCGTTAACTACTATTGAACGAAATGTCATTTCACCTGATATATTAACATCCTTTATTTCATCAGGATTTACATCTTTAGGGTTGTTGAAAAAAATACAAATTTCTCCTTGCATATTACAGATGGTCTTATCTTTTCTTTCTAAAGTTTCATCCATAAGGTTTTTGTTCTTTGATACTTTTTCTTGTTTCATTGCTTTTTATAGTTTTGAATATATTACTAGAAGGAGAGGAGAAACTTTTGTTAGAGATACTTTAATTGATGTTCTACCAGGTATACTAAAAGCCCTTCCACTGAAGGAAATTGAAGAACTCATATTATTTACCATAATAGTTTTTATCCAATAGTTGTTATATTTATCTTTGTTCAATTTTACATCCTTGACATATTTCTCAGTATCTTTAACAGATGAAGAGATTGATTGAAACTTGTCTTTTGTGTCTTGAAACATTGTATTTATTAAGTGAAAAAGTTGGAGGATAAAATGTTTTTAAGCACAGATTCACCTATAAATTAAACGAAATTTTCATCAAGAAAATTTTAGTTAAAGCAAAGTTTTATTCTATAAATATGGTGAATACAATGTACTGCGATGTTTGTAATCACGAATATAAACATTATAGAAAACACCTCCGAACCAACAAACACACATTTAATCTATTTCATCATTATCTCCTCTTGAGTTGGAAAGAAAACATTGTGATATCTGTTCAAAGGATGTTTTGAAGAGTAGTTATAATAAACATCTTCAATCACAAAAACACAAGAAAAATGAGTTTAAAGTAAAGGGAGACTATTATATTGAAAACACTGATGGGGCATTTAAAGGGCATATAAAAATAAGGATTTTTCAATTTGGAGAACCCGGTCCATCATCAATAGCTGAATCAATTGAAATAGTGAAACCCGATGTTGAAAAATTTATTAAAAAGTCATTAAAAGAAATGAAAACTTTAAAGTTTTATATGGGAGTGAAAATGAATATGAAAAGACAAGATGAAGAACATACTCCTTATATGAGAACAGGTCTTCATTTTATAACATCATTTCAAGATTTTTTGAATAGTGGGGTTTATGAAGAACTATCAAGACAAGAGGAGGATGTTGATAATACAGTGGTAGGAAGTGGATTCAATATTAAAAAAATCATCTTTTTAGATATACACATTCTAGAATCAAACCCTCTTAAAGCTTCTTCTTATATTGAATTACCAAAAGAAATAAAACGAAAGAAGGCAGTTGTTAATATTAAGAACAATGATAATAAATGTTTTCTCTGGTCTGTTCTTGCTCACTTTCATCCACCAAAATGTAATTCAGAAAGAGTAAAACAATATATGAAATATGAGAATACCTTGGACATTAAAGATTTTAAATTCCCAATGCCACTAACAGATATTCCTAAATTTGAGAAAAAGAATAATCTTTCTAATAATGTATATGGATTAACGGATACAAACAAAGTTCAAATATTAAAAATTTCAAACAACTATAAAAATGAAGAAACACACATTGACCTTTTATATTTTAGTGTTGGAAAGAATTCACATTACACATACATCAATAATTTATCAAGATTAATCTCTTCTCAGGTATTCAGAACAGCAAACAAAATATATCCTTGTAAGCGATGTCTTAATTCATTTCATACAAAAGAACGTTTAGAACAACATTCAAAATATTGTAGTAATCATAAATCAGCTGTAATTACAATGCCTAAACCTGGTGAAAAGATTTATTTTGAAGATTATAATAAATCTATCATGCACCCATTTGTGATATACGCTGATTTTGAATGTATCCTTAAAAAGATAAATACTGCTTCTCCTAATCCAAAAGAACCATATACAAATAAATATCAAAAACATATTCCTTGTGGTTTCTGTTATTATATCAAATCATCTGTTGGAGAAAAGTATAACAAACTTGAACATTATCGTGGAAAAAATGCTTCACAAGAGTTTGTAAAACGATTAGAAAAGGATTGTATAAGACTCACTAAATTAATGAAAGAAACAAATGAACCGATGAAATTAACCAAAGAAGAAAAATTAGAATTTAGAATGAACAATATCTGTCATATTTGTGAGGGGGAAATTAAGGAGTCTAAAGTTAGAGACCATTGTCATCTTACTGGTAAATATAGAGGTCCCGCTCATTCCTGTTGTAATCTTAATTATAAATTACCTTCTTTTATTCCAGTCTTTCTTCACAACAGCGCCAACTATGATACACATCTATTTATAAATGAACTTTCAAAAACACCAGGGAATATTTCTGCTATAACAAACACAAGTCAAAAGTATATTTCATTTTCAAAAATGATATTCACAAAACCTTTAACTCGTATTAGGTTTCTAGATTCTTACAAGTTTATGGGAACACCACTAGCCTACCTCGCATCAAATCTAAGCTCCACGGACTCTTTTCCAAATCTTAATTCATTCTTTCCAAAAGAGGAAATTCTCACTAAAGAGGAAATTCAGATTAAAGAGAGAATTCAAAGTAAAGAGGAAACTCTAATTAATGAAGAAATTCTAACTGAAGATGAAATTCTAATTATAAAGAAAATTCGAACTAAAGAGGAAATTCAGATTAAAGATGAAATTCTGATTAAAGAAGGAATTCTTACGAGAGAGGAAATTCAAACAAGGAATGAAATTCAAAGTGAAGAGAAAATTCTTACAAGTAAGGGAATTTATCCTTATGATTATATGGATTCATTTATGAGATTTAAAGAAACACAACTTCCTTCAAAAGAAAGTTTCTATAATAACCTTTATGAAGAAGAGATAAGTGATAAGGAATATAAACACGCACAAGAAATATGGAAAATATTTAAGATAAAGAACCTTGGAGAATATCATGATTTATATCTAAAAACAGATGTTTTATTGTTAGCTGATGTGTTTGAGGCTTTTAGAACACTCTGTCATAATAAAAATTGTTATGGATTAGACCCTGCCCACTATTTCACAGCTCCTGGTTTAGCTTGGAGTGCAATGTTAAAAATGACAAAACAAGATATAGATTTAATCAGTGATGTTGATATGCTTTTGATGATTGAGAAGTCCAAGAGAGGTGGAATATCACAAGTATGTTCAAAAAGATATGCGAAAGCAAATAATAAATATCTCCCAAATTATGATAGTGAAAAAGATAGTAATTATTTGATGTATTTTGATGCTAATAATTTGTATGGATGGGCAATGTCTCAATCTCTACCTTATGGTAAATTAGAGTGGGTGGAAGAAAAGGATTATGAAAAGGCTTTGATGAATATTGTTATTTCTTCTCAAGATGAATTGAATGACGAAGAAGAAGGTTATTATTTTGAAGTTGATTTGAGGTACCCGAGTGTTCTTCATAATAAGCATAAAGACCTTCCTTTTGCATGTGAGAAAGAAACCCCAAAGAAAGAATGGTTCAGTGATTATCATAAAAGTTTTAATATTAAAGGCAAATCAACAGAAAAGTTATTAACAACATTCTATGATAAAGAGGGATATGTTTTACATCAGAGAAGCTTAAAACAGTTTTTGAGAGAAGGATTGAGAGTAGCTAAAATTCATAGAGTTTTAAAATTTAAACAAAGTCCTTGGGTGAAAAAGTATATTCAATTCAATACAGATATGAGAGCAAATACAAAAGTAAAATTTGAAGGGGACTTTTATAAATTAATGAATAATACTGTATTTGGAAAGACTATGGAAAATGTTAGAAACAGGCAAAACATTAGATTCGCAACATCTTGGAAAGAAGCTTCGAGATTGATAAATAAACCAAGTTTTGAGAGAGAAGAGGTTTTTTCAGAGAACTTTTCTGCAATTCATATGAAAAAGGAAAGTATTGTAATGGATAAACCAATTTATATTGGAACAGCAGTTCTTGATTTATCAAAGATATTGATGTATGATTATTTGTATAATGACTTAAAGAAAGAGTATGGTGAAAATGTTTCATTGTTGTATATGGATACTGATAGTTTTATCCTAGATATAAAAACTGATAATGTTTATGAAGATATGAAGAAAAATATTGGAGTATATGATACAAGTAATTTCAGCAAGAAGAGTGAGTTATTTTCCAAAAAGAATGAAAAGGTTATTGGTAAGTTTAAGGATGAGTTGGGTGGAAAAGTAATGAGTGAGTTTATTGGATTGAGAGCAAAGGCATATGCTTATAAGTATGGTGAACAGATTGATAAGAGGTTAAAGGGAATAAAGAAATATGTAATAAAGAAATCAATAACTTTTAGAAATTATTATAATTGTTTGATGAATAAGAAAGAAGAATATAGGAAAATGAATACAATAAGAAGTTATAAACATAACATATATAGTGAAGAAGTAAATAAAAAGGCATTAGGAGCCTTTGATGATAAGAGATTTATTTTAGATAATGGAATAGATTGTGTTCCATATGGATATTGTATGATAGAGTGTATAAAATAGACTATGTTTTAACGATGGGAAGATGGGTTAGGGTTTTTAAGGGCTACCGCCTTTTTCACAATATATAAATGGTTAAACCAAGTATTAATCAAACTAAAGAGTGGAGAAAATCTCAGTCTTGGTATATAAATGGAAAACATAATGAATGTGAAAAATATCAAATAAGTCTTATTGAAAAAATAACTAAAACAAAGGTAAATAAAACAAATAAGCGAATTAATTTAAAAACTAGTAAGTTAGAGGATGTAAAGAAAAAAATGAATATCCTTGAATGGACTGAAAACTTTGATGGTTATCAATTGAACAATGAAAAAACAATTTACTATAATCTCAAAATGATATGTGGCTCAGGAGGTGGTCAAACAAGAGCATTAAGAGAAGTTTATCATTTCGTAATGGCACAAAAGGGGTATCTTAAAAAATATAAAGATTCAAATGTTTTGTTTGTCAATATTTTAGATGGAGATTATTGTGCAAAGAAAATTAAACTATTGAAGGAATTTGAGAATGAACAAATCTTTATAGGTTCAATGAGTGAGCTGTTCAACCCCCAGGTGTTCAATTCAATGAGGTTCAACCTCCAAGTTAAAAGGGGAGACAAATAAATATACCTTGGGATAAAAAGGGGATTTATTTTTAGGGAAAAAAATATGAATCGCTGAAAATCCCCCATTCATTTACATGGGGAAAAGTGAGCCAGAATCAGTATTCTTACCCTACTTACCATCCACACACTGGCTATCTACCATCCACACACAGGCGATCTACCATCCACACACAGGCTATCTACCATCCACACACTGGCTATCTACCATCCAAACACACGCTATCTACCATCCACACACTGGCTATCTCGCATCAACACACACGCTATCTACCATCCACACACTGGCTATCTACCATCCACACACATGCTATCTACAATCCACACACAGGCTATCTCGCATCAACACACAAGCTATCTCCCATCCGCACACATGCGACCTCCTATCCACACACAGTCTATCTACCACCCACACACACGCTATCTACCACCCACACACACGCTATCTACCACCCACACACACGCTATCTCCCATCCACACACACGCTATCTCCCATCCACACACACGCTATCTACCATCCACACACTGGCTATCTACCATCCACACACATGCTATCTACCATTAACACACAGTCTATGTACCATCCACACACAGGCTATCTACCATCCACACACATGCTATCTACCATCCACACACATGCTATCTACCATTCACACACAGTCTATGTACCATCCACACACACGCTATCTATCATCCACACACATGCTATCTACCATCCACACACAAGCTATTTACCATCCACACACTGGCTATCTACCATCCACACACAAGCTATCTACCATCCACACACATGCTATCTACCATCCACACACTGGCTATCTACCATCCACACACTGGCTATCTACCATCCACACACAGGCTATCTACCACCCACACACAGGCTATCTACCATCCACACACTGGCTATCTACCATCCACACACAAGCTATCTACCATCCACACACACGCTATCTACCGTCCACACACATGCTATCTACCATCCACACACAAGCTATCTACCATCAACACACACGCTATCTCCCATCCACACACAAGCTATCTACCATCCACACACAGTCTATGTACCATCCACACACAGGCTATCTACCATCCACACACATGCTATCTCCCATCCACACACAAGCTATCTACCATCCACACACAGGCTATCTACCATCCACACACTGGCTATCTACCATCCACACACAAGCTATCTACCATCCACACACACGCTATCTACCATCCACACACACGCTATCTACCATCCACACACAAGCTATCTACCATCCACACACACGCTATCTACCATCCACACACACGCTATCTACCATCCACACACACGCTATCTACCATCCACACACACGCTATCTACCATCCACACACATGCTATCTACCATCCACACACAAGCTATCTACCATCCACACACAGGCTATCTACCATCCACACACTGGCTATCTACCATCCACACACAAGCTATCTACCATCCACACACACGCTATCTACCATCCACACACAGGCTATCTACCATCCACACACACGCTATCTACCATCCACACACACGCTATCTACCATCCACACACAGGCTGTCTACCATCCCCCCACACGCTATCTACCATGCGCACACACGCTATCTACCATCCACACACAGGCTATCTACCATCCACATACAGGCTATCTACCATCCACACACATGCTATCTACCATCCACACACAAGCTATCTACCATCCACACACACGCTATCTACCATCCACACACACGCTATCTACCATCCACACACATGCTATCTACCATCCACACACAAGCTATCTACCATCCACACACATGCTATCTACCATCCACACACACGCTATCTACCATCCACACACACGCTATCTACCATCCACACACAAGCTATCTACCATCCACACACATGCTAGCTCCCATCCACACACAAGCTATCTACCATCCACACACAGGCAATCTACCATCCACACACTGGCTATCTACCATCCACACACAAGCTATCTACCATCCACACACACGCTATCTACCATCCACACACAGGCTATCTACCACCCACACACACGCTATCTACCATCCACACACAGGCTATCTACCATCCACACACACGCTATCTACCATCCACACACACGCTATCTACCATCCACACACAGGCTATCTACCATCCACATACAGGCTATCTACCATCCACACACAAGCTATCTACCATCCACACACAAGCTATCTACAATCCACACACAGGCTATCTACCATCCACACACACGCTATCTACCATCCACACACACGCTATCTACCATCCACACACAAGCTATCTACCATCCACATACAGGCTATCTACCATCCACACACAAGCTATCTACCATCCACACACAGGCAATCTACCATCCACATACAGGCTATCTACCATCCACATACAGGCTATCTACCATCCACACACATGCTATCTCCCATCCACATACAGTCTATCTACCATCCACACACAGGCTATCTACCATCCACACACAGGCTATCTACCATCCACACACAAGCCAATGTCATCCAAGCGCATATCTAATTTCCATTTAAACGTATCCACCCTTCACTGCCACCACTATTCAAAGGAGAATTTTCCATGCATTAACCACTCTCTGATTTTAAGACCCCAGCCATAAAACTGTCCTAAGTCTTATCTTATTTTTCCTCAAGCTTTGATCCTTGATCCTAACACTGTCCACTCTGCTGAAATACTCCACTGCACCTATCCTGTCCACACCCTGCATTATGTCAAACATCTCAATCAAATCCCCTCGTAATTTCCTCCTTTCCGATGTATAAAGTCCTCTCTCCTTCATCCGTTCCTCATGGCTTAGTCGAGCTAGGCCCTGGGAATAATCTAATAGCGCGATGCTAAATCCTCTCGATGGCAGCTCGGTCCTTCCTCAGATGTAGTAACCAAAACTGAACACAATATTCTTGATGAAGCCTCACTAAGTTCCGAGTCAACACTACCTCTTTTGATTTATAATTTATTCCTCAATGAATACAACTTAAAACTCTATTAGCTTTACCTATGTATGGCTGTCTTACGCTGTGCTGTCTGCATACCCCACATATCTATTACCACCCCCAGATCCTTCTGATGTATCGCATGCTCAAAGGCTGCTCCTTGCATCATGTGATCTATATTTTTATGATTCATATCCATCGCCAGCACCTTACATTTATTTATGTTAAACTGACTCTGCCAATCTTTTTGCCTAATCTATAAAAGCATCTTCACTTTCCTCGATTCTGATCACAATTACCCTCTTGGCTCTCTAACATGCCTCAAATCTTTGATTTATCTACAAATTTAGAAAGCTGATTCTTAACCCCACTATCCAAACCATTGATGTAAATTATGAATCACGAGCAGAGGACCCGCCCAACAGGCGAATTGTTCCAAGCACACAACACCTTCTTCTGATGCATACTTTTATTTGGGTGGTGTATAGGCAACTGACAGCTCTGCGGATTCAAAAAATAAAAATCAGGGTGCGTGAACGAAACAAAAACATACCGACTGCTTATAATTCAAAACAACTCACTGAACAGGAAAACGTGGGGACAGGAATACTGGTGGAGACTTGTAATACCCTTCCCCACCTAGAGGTGGCACTACACAATACACATTTACTTACAGAATTTGCTCCAACCCCCCCACCCAAACACCCCCCATCCATCCATCTATTGGGACCATATTCTGTGCAGAGCATTGGTGCTGCCTAAGCAGTTTCCTTGGCTAATGGGCACAATCCTGGATGGGTCGCCACTCCAACACAGATCCCCCCCCTCCAAGACCTCCAACAAAGATACAAACACCCCAATATACTAACTGAGGTCATGCTGATCCTATGTAGCAAGTCAGGATGTAATCAGCCGACAACTGTTGGAGGAGTAGCATGACAATGTCGTCAGGAAAATGGTCCTAGTACTGATCCTTCAGGTACCCCACGACTTACATCTTCCCAGAAAGACATCCTCCCACACACACCCAATCTTTGCTTCCGATCACTCAGCCAGCCACAACACAAGTCCTCACCTTGTCTTACAAACTCTTATGTGGTACATTAGTAAATGCCTTCTGAAAGTCAATATATACACAGTGCCGATAGAAAGTCAACACCCCACTTTCAAAATTTTCACATTATGTTGCCTTATAGTCTGGAATCAAATTGCATTAAATCAGACTTTTTCCACCTTTGATTACACATCATAACCCACAAATGCTAAGTGAAAAACAAATTCCACAAATTCCAGAAAATGATTTAAAAATCCAAAACTGGAATATCTTGATTGGATAAGTGTCCACTTCCCTGAGTTAATACTTGGTGGAAGCACCTTTGACAGCAATTACAGCTGTGAGTCTGTTGGGAAAGGTCTCCACCAATGTTGCACACCTTGATTGGGCAATATTTGCCCATTCTTCTGTACAAAACTGTTCAACCTCAGTCAAGTTGTGTGGGGAGCAATGATGGACAACATTCTTCAAGTCATGCCACAAATTTTTGATTGCATTTGGGTTGGGGCTCTTACTGGGCCACTCGAGGACATTTATCTTTTTGTTCCTTAGCCACTCCAGTGTAGCTTTGGCTGTGTGATTTGGGTCATTGTCATGCTGAAAGGTGAACTTCTGTCCAAATTTCAGCTTTCTTGCAGAGGGCAGCAGGTTTTCCTCCAGGATTTTTCTGTATTTTGGGGGTCTTGTCATGGGGGGTTGTGACATTGATGTTGTGTGTTTTTATCCAAGCCTATGCCCCCTCCCCAAAGGGGAAGAAATGGTAAAAAGCAACGTCAAAAACTATTTTAAAAAAACAACAACAACCCCTCCCCCCATAAAAAACTTTTTTTTTCATGAATTAAACTTTTTTGTGCATTTTCTTCCTTGGTTCTAATGTAGATTTGTTGATGTGGTGTCTGCACAGGCATGATGGGCTGAATAGCCTTCTCCTGTGTTGGATTTCCTTGTTATTCCTTGTTAGTTTTGTATTTTAAATTAATTTTCTGATGTTTGTAGAATTTGTTTTTCACCTGGAAGGTGTGGGTTATGATGTGTAAATAAAGGTGGAAAAAGTCTGATTTAATGCAATTTAATTCCAGGCTATAAAGCAACAAACAAAAGGTGGAAGTTTTGAAAGGGGGTGTCGACTTTCTATAGGCACTGTACAACGTCCACTACACTACCCTCATCCCCCCAATCAGAAACTACTTTGAAGACCTTACCCCATCCAGTCTCAAACAAAAAGGACATGGGGAGGGTCGTTAGCAAAATATTTTGTCCAAGTCATGCAAAAGTGGCGTTTTGGGAAGTGCCAACAAGACAATTTGTGTTCTATAGGATTCAAGTATACAATTCAATTGAAATGAAAGAAAGATTTTAAAAGCTGCAGAAAATAAAACATTGTTTGGATGTTTACAACAGTTGATGCACCATCTTTTACACCACCTTGTTTCACACATTGAATTGCAGTTCATGCCTGCTGTTTGTGTTCTTTATGAGGACCCTGGAAAAATTCTAAGAACCAGATATGGATCTGGATCTTCACCAAAATCTAAACAGTTCGTCCTTGTCACACACCCAACCTGTCCATCAGGTTTAGTCTGAATCCGTCGCAACTTTATGAGATATCCTGTTCACAGACAATCAAAGACACAGACAGGGGTGAAAACATAACCTCCATTCGACCATTCGGTGGTGGACGTAATAAGTAGACAAATGGCAGGTAATCAGATCGGAAAAGTGGAGCAACAGGATAAATGTGGGAGGAGATATCTGCAGGATGACTGAGAGTCAGAGTCAAGGAGAGTATAAAAGTTGCAATTGGGGACAGCATGAGGGCTATCATCTTAACCCTTTGAAACAATCGCTTTAAATAAACAAATAGATGGGATGATATGACTGGGCAATTTCAAGTAGATAGTTACATCGACGAGAGAACAGAGGACGAAAGACAGTGAGTAGCAAGTGTATTTTGAAGTGGGTAACAACGTATCGGTTGCTGTGTGAGTATGTGTGACCTGGTAGATCTCAGAGAAAGAAAAAAAAAACATATATATATATATATATATATATATATATATATATATATATATATATATATATATTAAAATGACAAGGGAAGTGGAAATGACAAGGGCAGAAAAGGAGATTAGATGTTAAGAGGGAAGAAACTACCAATTTTCCTCTGATGGGAGAGGAACAGGTCCGAAGGTTCAGCATTTTGCCAAATTACATTAATTACTTTCAAAGGTGCAATTTAATGGTGTGCGGCCATTGAGGAGAAACATTAAATGATAAAAGGAGAAGAGAGGGGTTGATGGTGGGGGCAGGGTGCAATGTGAGGTCACCTTGAGCATGATGAAGAGCAAAATCAAAATGGTGCTCAATTTTGTTCTGCATTCATAAATATTCCCTTCAATCACTCAGTCAATGACAAAAAGAGAGTGATTTAACTATAAACCAAACCTGCATCAAATTTTCTCATTGCTGTATTTGAGGACTTTTTCCCAATTATTTTTGAAAATCAAGTCAATGGTCTAATACTCCAATGGAAATATATGTATGTATATATATATATATATATATATATATATATATATATATATATATATATATATATATATATATATATATATATATATATATATATATATAGATATTTTAAATGTGAAAACTGTCGTAAATGTACAATGTGGAAAACAAAAGTTTTGTTTTTACCGTCAATTGAATTTTTAATGTTCGATCACATACAGGTCTGGCCTCAAGTCATGCATATTTCAAATTGAGGTATTTTTCACTCCCATCCTGTCACCCATCTTGGGTATGTTCAATATACTTTCCCCTTTCCCCACCTCTCAAATCCCACTGTCTGGCAAACTCTTTCTTTCCTTCGACTACAAAAATCTCCTTTTTCTTTTCTATTCCTTCCTATCTCCATATTTCTCCGAATTTAACCTTCACCTAAGCTGACAAATTATTTTGCTTGCCAGGAAGAGAAATACAAGTTTTTAGAAATTTTTTGCTCTGATTCAACACAACACAACAGATATCCTTCTTATTTATTTCAACCTGACTTCAATATACTGAATCATCTGGACAAAATAATGAAATTTTAACAGTTATTTTTGCATGTCACTTCGATCCCCTTTCTCTCTCCTCCCCTTGCTCCGACCTCTCTGATAGTCCGAGTGTTGGCCAGAAAAGCGTGCATTAGGGTCCGCACAATGATTTTCTGCATTTTTGTGATCATCAGACCATCTGAATGAATATTCCGATTGATGCCACTCTGGCACCCTTAAGCATTTTTGGAGAAACCCATTAATATGCAAATTAGCGGTGGCCATTGTCGAAATTACTGTTATTCTTAATATCTCCAAAAGTAAGCATCCAAATAGCCTGGTTGAGGTGTCTACACCCATGTTTTTTGGGTCACTGGTCATGATAAACACACTTAAAATTTAATAACATTTACATTTAGCTCATTAATATGCAAGTTAGCAGTCACCATTATTAAAAATGTGGATAAATAAAGATATAGATAGAAAAAAAACACCAGTCTTTGTGAATATAGATCACTTTATTATTCAAACAGATTCAACAATTCGACAGTATGTAATGAAAGCAGCTAACAACATGAACAAAAGAAGACATTCCTGTGTAAATCTAATGTTCATATATATATATATATATATATATATATATATATATATATATATATATATATATATATATATGTATATATATTACAGCTTTGTAAACCTTATGAAGGCTACTTCAGTGCTTGGTGTCTCATTCAGTGTCAGAGTCATCATCAAGGGCAAATGCAGCAGCTGTCTTGGTGCACTTATTCCTGCAGCCAGTATCTCCATGGAACCTACAGAAAACTGTGAATGATAACTTGGCTGCTGTGCAGCGGCATTGAGCTGTGTAGCATTGCTTGTCAGAGGAACATCCACATCGTATTAGCTCCAACATCTCTGGTGGTACAAGAGTGACTTTTGGCGTCAGCATAATTGGAAGTAATGAGCTTGATGCCTCATCACGTTTCCATCCGTACTGGTGGGATCCAGAGGTGGTGGCTGCAGCTCAGCAGCTGATTTCCATATTGCTATCTGGATATGAGCACATCGTACGTTTTGTTCAAAGGACTCTAGTTGGTGGCAGAGCCTTTAGGTCTGGTGCTTTGATGGCATTTGGTTTCGCCATCTTCATAGACCACACCTCTTTGCGAACATCAGACATGTTGCTTCTCTCCTTGCTACCATAGCAAACAGCCATGAACACAGTGGCTTCGGCGATGACATCGTCAATAGATGCATCCACACTCAAGTTTTTGAAGTGAATGGCCTGCTGCGAGTGTCTTCTTGCCAGTCAGTTTACCTCTACCATACATCTGGGCAACCGTGTCGCAACCTGTCAGTGTGTGTAAAGCTAGTAGGTCTTGCACCATCCAGGCATGCTTTCCGGCAGTGGCCCCAATGTCGATCAACGATTGGCCAGGACATGTTGCTTCCATTGTTACGCAGCATTGTAGATGAAGTTATGCGAAGTGATACACAAGCAAGATGAATACATCAGTATCATCACAGATGACTGTGATGCATTTTGTACCATCTTCGGCAACTTTATCAACTTGCTGAATCATGATGACATCTGCCTCCTCATGCGTCGTCTTCAAATCAGTGCGACGCCTTTGGGCTCCATAGTGTATTTCCACTGGGGTGGACTCCTGTCCCATAATGACGAGCCTGTGTTGGCTCTGCTTTCTCTGTTGACTAACGTCAATCAAATTCTGGCAAATCAGTTCTATCAGCTGAACTTTGTTCTGTTACTGACAGAACCACCAGCTGTGGAGGCAGTGGAGTCTGGTGGTTCAACCTGTGGCACCTGCGAGCTTGCTGCCCAGCTCTTGCTAATCTTGTTCCACTTTTGATGTTGAAATCATGATATCTGTCAAATACCAGATATACATCTGATTTGTCCACCTTTGCCATTATGTAGCTCATGAAGTTGTCAACAAAGTCTTGCACAATTACCCTGTTAGGCCAACGAATAACCCAGAAGATGGCACAACCATCGAAGATGGTGACTTCAGGTTGTGGACCCAGTATTGTTGAGATTTCCACTTGGAGATTCTTCTTCAATGTCGACGTGGTCTTTGGTATTCTCATCTCCCCCTTTTCATCGAACATTTTAAGCCTGGTGTTAGCTTAGTGGTTAGGGTTGGCGGCTTGGGATCCTAGGGTCCTGAGTTCAAGTCCCGTTGGGCCGCTGAATTAATACACCAGGACGTTGACTCAACCTGTCATCCTTCCGAGGTCGGCAAAATGAGTACCAGTTCACTGGTAAGGGAGATACTGCATCAGCGGCTCCAGCCACGTCCCAACCAATGATGCAACCAGCAGCCACACGCTGCACTCGATAGAGAGAGATTGAACATTGATGTTGGCACAGGTGCAAGCTCGTACTCTAAGACGACACATAGTTTGATGTTTCGACTTTTTGGGAGTTCCATGACCCTGGAGTAGATGAGATTTAGATTACAAACCTCAGTAGATCCCACACGCATGACTTTTCATGTCACTGCCATAGTTATGACTTGTTTAGATAAGCGAGCGTTGAATCCTGCTGCCAGCTTTCTTCATACTAATGCATCTGTGCTCGGCCAATGTCAACTGCCCTTGGCGTGTTCACCTTCTCCAGTCCAATTATGCCAGTTACAATGTTGACAACTCTGTCTGCATGTTTGTTTGGGTCAAGTAGGTCGATACAGGACTGGAGTTTCTCCTTATCTTATCTTGATCCTCTGCATCAGATCGTATGCGTGATGGCTTCTCTTCCTTGTGAATGGTCACCTCTGTGACTATGTGCCCCTCAGACATATCTGTGAGATCGGGGACTATCTGACTAAACATGTACTATAGGCCCACTTCATCAGTGTAGAAGGTTTCAGTGTAATGCCAACGATTCCATGTACGCCATGACCGTAGCGCATGAAGGTGGACTCGATGTACATATCTGACCATATGCCGTTGCATGGGCCCTTCTTGTGCCGCATCACGTGATCTCCTTTTAAGAACATTTCCAGAATGTCTCCATGAAGCTTTTCCATCGATCGAATGTGGTTGAGTCCATATCTAGCATAGTTGTGATGTCCAGCCGTGAAGAAGTAGGGGAGCAGCTCCTTCATAGCCCAAAGATGCAATGGCCACTCGCATTCACGCTCAGCCTGAACAAACGCCATCATGATGAGTACAGGTTTCACAAGATTCTGTACCCATAGTTGTGTGGTCATGCTCTTTTTTGCTTTGGTTTCAGGAGTGTCCATTAAGTCTTCATGACTTTCTGCCTGAGCCACGCTGGAACGAAGGACCTCCTCAGTCACCAATCGCAGGGCCCTGAAGTTTTGGGGAAACTTTTTTCCACCAGGCATATGAGAAACACCTCCAAAAGCAGATTTCATCACATCTTCCAACCCACTTTCAGCAATCAAGTTCCCCACACAACCGATGAAACTCATAAGGGTGTGCATGGTGCCCAGCCTTGGTATGAACTGAGTAAATCGCTCAGGAGAAATCCATTTAACATTAAAGGCCACTCGATACAACTGTTGGTCGTTTGTGAAGATGGTTACGGTTTGTCCACACTCTGCGGTCAAGCGTTTTCCTCCCCCATTGCTGTAAACATCGTGTCTGGATCACCTGGATCCACATCCATGAGTGGTATATAAATGGCCCTTGTTGAAGGTTGGATGGATCGTCCTTGCTCTCTGCAGAACTTCGTATTAAAGCCACCAAACTCTGGTGTGTTCTGATCAGAAGTGATTTGCTTGAGAAAAGAGAAATCCATATCTTGAACTCTCATAAGTTGTATAGATTGATGAGCCAATAAACGGAGAGGTAACACCACACGTGTGGCTTCTTTAACTGGCATCGCTGGTTTCTCACGTCCCTTTTACCTTTGAACCGAAATGTCTTCTGTCACAAGTGTCTTCATTTCACCACGGGTCAATTGTCTGATGATGGCTTCATCTTCAGATGTGGAAGATATCTCCTGATCTTTTATGGTAAGTAGTACTGCAAGAGAATGTGTTGAAATGAGTCCATTCTGGGATGAGATATTTGTGTCCAAGTTGTCAGCAACAACCTGAACGAGGCCACGTTCAGCATTGGCGGTTCCCCTAATGCCGGAGTGAACAGTTGCAGCCTTTGCTGCTGATCCCTTGAAACGCTGAAACTCATCATAGAAACAGGTCACACGTTAGTTGTACAACTGCTCGATGAGGCTTTTACAACTGACTAGAACTCCCAGTGCTATTTGGAGTGTAGTTGGTCGATTGGTGATCATATTCGTTATGATGTTTCCTATCAGAGCTCCTGGAAGTGTGCAGTCCAGTTTTGCTGATATTTTGGAGAGTAGCAATTGAAGGGTTGAACTCACTGCTTCATTAGCAATATCTATATTAATTCTCGTCTGATAGGAACTGGGGTCGGACGACAACTGCTTCGATTCCTGTGCAACCTTCTTGGCAATTCATTCTGCGGAAACATCAATGGCGTCATCTTCATCTGATGCCACTAAGTTGATCGCAGTAGACGCTCTGCTGCGACACAAGATTAAACTAGAGACCCCTTCACCAGACAGAACCAGAAGCTCAGAGCCAAGTATATCTAACAATTTGGATAACAGGGTTCATCGAGAGTATAGCTTTCCTCCATGATCCTTGTACATATTGTAGACTTCTACTGAATTCCAGATGCAGAACATGTCGTTTTTCATCGATATGATGGTAGAACTGAAAGGTGGCTCAATGTACTGAGTTTCTCTGCCACTGTGTGTTGCTGCTGAAACAGAATGGGGTGCCATGAAGGACTTTCTGCAGTCATCGTGATATCTCGCATCAGCAGCATGAAGATCGCTGATTGCGCCCATTAATCATATCTTGACCTGGCATCCTTATTCATCCTGGCGGGAATCGATAACATCGAGAATAGTTTGTTTGAAAGTTGTCCGATCAACACGTTCTGCAGTCCTATGAAGGAGAACTCGCCGCCAACGATTAGGATTCTTCTTATCAAAGTCCATGATGCACTTTTCTCCTACAAAAAATGCAATGTTCTTTAAAGTCAAATACTGTCGTCTTTGAACGGCGGCTTCTTTTGCTTGTTGAAGCATCTTCCAAACAGACATTACTCATTCGTTTCAAGTGTCTTTCTGTGTGTGAGCGTGATCTGTACGTTGACACACAGTCTCTATGGCATTTGAGCTCGATAGATTAGTATGCCTGTAATCTCTGCTCAAGTTCTTCATGTATACCATTTTGTCTTGCTTTGCTTGACCAGATGAAACTTCGCACTCTGTTATGTCTGGACCAACTGTTACCAGAGGTTTTCCAGCTTTAGTTGCATCGCAGGGACTGAAGAAACAGTCTCCCATGGTGATGGAGCCTCAACCTGTAACAATAGAGGTAATTATAAACATGAGTAAACATTTAATTTCTTTGTTGGTATTTCAAAAATATTCTCAGGAAACAGGTTCCACCCTGTGAACTTTTAAAAATCAACAAAATACACAGTTGCTTTTAGACAGACCATGTAAAATAATTAAAAAAAAAATTTGCTTGCAAATAATATTGATCATTCTACTGCATCAGAAAACATTACTCTTACTTAAAACTCAGTTCTCCATGTTTCTTTCATTACATGACAAGCCTCAACTTACTTGATCACAAACAGTTCATGCTGTTGATATTCTGAAGTCAGCCATTTCTTCACAACTGTACTGGAGATAAACGGCTCTGCACAAGTTATTTTCAAATAGTTTTGTTGTTGTTGTATAACTGTGCTGCAAAAACGCCGATCGGCGCGGACAAATTCAGGGGGTAGGGTTATGCTAATTTCCATATTAATGAGCTAAATTTAAATTTATCAAATTTTAAGTGGGTTTATCATGACCAGTGACACTAAAAACATGGGTTTGGACACCTCAACCAGGCTGTTTGGATGCTTACTTCTGGAGATATTAAGAAAAATTGTTATTTTGATAATGTCGAATGCTAATTTGCATATTAATGGGCTAAATTTAAATGTTCTTAAATTTTAGGTGGGTTTATCATGATCAGTGTCCCTAAAAACATGGGTGTAGACATCTCAACCAGGCGGTTTGGATGCCTACTTTTGGAGATATTAAGAAAAATAGTAATTTCGACAATGGCCACCGCTAATTTGCATATTAATGGATTTCTACAAAAATGCTCAAGGGTGTCAGAGTGGCATCAATCGGAATATTCATTCAGATGGCCTGGTGATCACAAAAATGCAGAAAAAAACATTGTGTGGACCCAAATGCAAGGTCCTCTTGAAAAATGGTGTTTGTCATCCAGACGATGAATGTTCTTATACTTATGTTCCTGATCATCTTCAGCTTCTATACATTAAATCTCCTCATTTCCATTCTTTTATCATATTTAGTTCTCTCAACTCACCCTCTCACACTGAAGTAGCGAAACTCCAGATGGACCTCACTTAAGTGATCAATAACTTAATGTCCTGTCGTAACAGTTAATTAATCTGATTTTTAGCTCCCATTAGTCCAAAAAGTCCGAAACAGGGGCTTATGGATTTGGTCTCGATTTTCGTGTGTGTGTGTGTGTGTGTGTGTGTGTGTGTGTGTGTGTGTGTGTGTGTGTGTGTGTGTGTGTGTGTGTGTGTCCGCAACCATATTTCAGACATGAATTGTCCAATTTTATTCATACTTAGCAGAAAGACAACAAATGATGGTATACATATGCACATCATTTTCTTTCGTGATGCAATCAAAGATGGCTGCTGGCGGCAATTTAAGTTGTAAATAAAACCCAATGTCGAACACGTCCTCAACCATTTCTCGGACATACTTTTATCGATGTGGTTCAAACTTGACGTGCAGAAAAAAAATGAGGGCTTACATATGCACATGATTTCCTTTTGAGGTCAAATCCAAGATGGCTGACTCACAGCAATTTTGTTACTTAAATGTGTCCCCAACCAATTATCAGATATGCATGGTCCACTTTTGTTCAAGCTTGGTACAAGCACAGTACATGATGGCATACATGAGCCCCTCACTTTATTTTGCGATCCGATCAAAGATGGCCGACTTGGAGACTGGCAGCCATTTTAGTTGTATGTAAATATGGGCCAGCCCTTTAACTTCAAACAGCAAAATTATTTAAATAATGGTGGCTTATGACAGTTTATGTCTTTTTTAGTTCTTATGCAAGGATCATGGATGAGGAGCTCATGGAGCTTGCTTTATGAGTTTTATGAAATTCCTTACTCATTGGACATAAGGATTGTATGACTGATGAAACCAATATAAACTGAGCAATCACTCTTTTTTCTTTACCCCAGCAACCAAAGATGGAAGGAGGATATGCGTTCACCCTTGTTTGTTGCTTTTACAAATCGAAGAATTTTCAAGTATATTGGTTGGTTGAGTATGCCTGGTGTTGGCTTAATGGTTAGTGTGATGGACTTGGGATCTGAAGATCCTGAGTTCAAATCCCACTTGACTGTTGACTTAACACCAGGTGGGTTTGACTTTGCCTACCATCCTTCCGAGGGAAGCAAACTGAGTGCCTGCTTGCTGGTATCCTGTGTCAGAGTGGTGACCCGTCCGGTACTGTGCCCTATATCCAAGGAGACTGCTTAGGCAGCACCAACGCTTGCACAGAGTGTGGTCCTCATGGATGGATGAAAATCTCTGCATGGAGTATGGTCCCAATGGAAGCATGGTTGGTTGAGTGCGTTATTACTTGGCAAAAATATTTTTTCGCAAAGTATTTTGGTTTGTAGCACTTGTCTGTCTGTGTGTCATGCGATTTTTGGCCAAAGTTTTGAAGCAATCGTTCTGAATTGTGTGTATGTAGATGACCGGCCACGGATAGCAACATTTAATTTTGGTGAAGATTCGAATCCGGATATGGATCTGAGAATTTTTAAAGTAATTTTTCATCGTTGAGTCATTGGGCTAAAATGATATTGCATGATATCTCCAAAAGTTGTTGACAGATTTTAATGAAACTTGGTGGACATGTTGGGTGTGTGACTTGGACTCATTGATTCGATTTTGGTGAAGATCTGAATCTGGATTCAGATTCGAAAATTTTCAAGTGATTCTTCATCATTCAGAGATTGGGCGAAAATGATATTGCATGAGATCTCACAAAGTTGTTGACAGATTCGGATGAAACTGGTGGACATGTTGGGTATGTAACAAGTAACAAATGATTCGATTTTGGTGAAGACTTATATATGGATCCAAGATTATTTTAAGTGATTCTTCACCATTGATTGTTAGGGCTGAAACGACATACAGCACAAATATCTCAAAAAGTTATGTACAGATTCAGACAAAACTTGGTGTACGAGTTGAATTGTTGACAACAACAAGCCAATTAAATTTGAGTTCAGGTCTGAATCCAGATCCGGCCTGTCAGTGGGATACAAAACGTAATCTAATCAGCCTGTTGGAGGTACTCACTCTATCGAGTGCCCTTCTAGTTAATTTTGTGACTAAAAATTCTTCATCAACAATAAAACGAAAAAAGTTCCAGCCCAATTTCTTTTTTTTCACAACAAAAGTTTGTTAGACTTCTTCATTAACATTATCACCACAATGACACAAAAGCATGCAAATCATCGTTTGCAGAAGCAAGCTCCTTGGTCCATTTTTGGAAGAGATGGTCTCAGATTGCAGACACTGAATTCTCACTTTTCACACTGCCACCCAAACAACTCCAGAAATGAAGAAAATTGTCCCTTGGCGTAATCATGAAACTTTTTTTAAAATCAAACCCAACACACTCATTTTGAACTTAATAGTGAGCCACTGTACAGCAGAAAATATTGAGTGCAAAAGGCTGCTCAGAAGTAGTGATGCAAAGAAACATTCTTGACAGATGTTGAAACATACAGCGCAGAGATGTCAGACGTCATCCATCTTATGAGCATCAGGTGCACAAAACTAGCATGTGGCCTGTCTTTGGCATCTGAATGAGATGGTCTCTGCAGGTGGGTTTGAATGATTCTGCAGCAAAGTGCACAATGACATGGTACTGGCTTCCAAATGATGAGGTTGTGTTGAAGTGATATAACAAATACAGCAGCAATAGATTTGTGTGGGCGAGTAGGGTAAGAATACTGATTCTGGCTCACTTTTCCCCATGTAAATGAATGGGGGATTTTCAGCGATTCCCTTTTTTTTTCCTTAAAAATAAACCCCCTTTTTATCCCAAGGTATATTTATTTGTCTCCCCTTTTAACCTGGAGGTTGAACCTCATTGAATTGAACACCTGGGGGTTGAACAGCTCACTCATTGAACCTATAAAGATTTGTTCATTCTCAAATTCCTTCAATAGTTTAATTTTCTTTGCACAATAATCCCCATCTAAAATATTGACAAACAAAACATTTGAATCTTTATATTTTTGAAGATACCCCTTTTGTGCCATTACGAAATGATAAACTTCTCTTAATGCTCTCATCTGGCCACCTCCTGAGCCACATATCATTTTGAGATTATAGTAAATTGTTTTTTCATTGTTCAATTGATAACCATCAAAGTTTTCAGTCCATTCAAGGATATTCATTTTTTTCTTTACATCCTCTAACTTACTAGTTTTTAAATTAATTCGCTTATTTGTTTTATTTACCTTTGTTTTAGTTATTTTTTCAATAAGACTTATTTGATATTTTTCACATTCATTATGTTTTCCATTTATATACCAAGACTGAGATTTTCTCCACTCTTTAGTTTGATTAATACTTGGTTTAACCATTTATATATTGTGAAAAAACGCGGCGGTAGCCCTTAAAAAACCCTAACCCATCTTCCCATCGTTAAAACACAATCTATTCTATTTACTCTATCATACAATATCCATATGGAACACAATCTATTCCATTATCTAAAATAAATCTCTTATCATCAAAGGCTCCTAATGCCTTTTTATTTACTTCTTCACTATATATGTTATGTTTATAACTTCTTATTGTATTCATTTTCCTATATTCTTCTTTCTTATTCATCAAACAATTATAATAATTTCTAAAAGTTTTTGATTTCTTTATTACATATTTCTTTATTCCCTTTAACCTCTTATCAATCTGTTCACCATACTTATAAGCATATGCCTTTGCTCTCAATCCAATAAACTCACTCATTACTTTTCCACCCAACTCATCCTTAAACTTACCAATAACCTTTTCATTCTTTTTGGAAAATAACTCACTCTTCTTGCTGAAATTACTTGTATCATATACTCCAATATTTTTCTTCATATCTTCATAAACATCATCAGTTTTTATATCTAGGATAAAACTATCAGTGTCCATATACAACAATGAAACATTTTCACCATACTCTTTCTTTAAGTCATTATACAAATAATCATACATCAATATCTTTGATAAATCAAGAACTGCTGTTCCAATATAAATTGGTTTATCCATTACAATACTTTCCTTTTTCATATGAATTGCAGAAAAGTTCTCTGTAAAAACCTCTTCTCTCTCAAAACTTGGTTTATTTATCAATCTCGAAGCTTCTTTCCAAGATGTTGCGAATCTAATGTTTTGCCTGTTTCTAACATTTTCCATAGTCTTTCCAAATACAGCATTATTCATTAATTTATAAAAGTCCCCTTCAAATTTTACTTTTGTATTTGCTCTCATATCTGTATTGAATTGAATATACTTTTTCACCCAAGGACTTTGTTTAAATTTTAAAACTCTATGAATTTTAGCTACTCTCAATCCTTCTCTCAAAAACTGTTTTAAGCTTCTCTGATGTAAAACATATCCCTCTTTATCATAGAATGTTGTTAATAACTTTTCTGTTGATTTGCCTTTAATATTAAAACTTTTATGATAATCACTGAACCATTCTTTCTTTGGGGTTTCTTTCTCACATGCAAAAGGAAGGTCTTTATGCTTATTATGAAGAACACTCGGGTACCTCAAATCAACTTCAAAATAATAACCTTCTTCTTCGTCATTCAATTCCTCTTGAGAAGAAATAACAATATTCATCAAAGCCTTTTCATAATCCTTTTCTTCCACCCACTCTAATTTACCATAAGGTAGAGATTGAGACATTGCCCATCCATACAAATTATTAGCATCAAAATACATCAAATAATTACTATCTTTTTCACTATCATAATTTGGGAGATATTTATTATTTGCTTTCGCATATCTTTTTGAACATACTTGTGATATTCCACCTCTCTTGGACTTCTCAATCATCAAAAGCATATCAACATCACTGATTAAATCTATATCTTGTTTTGTCATTTTCAACATTGCACTCCAAGCTAAACCAGGAGCTGTGAAATAGTGGGCAGGGTCTAATCCATAACAATTTTTATTATGACAGAGTGTTCTAAAAGCCTCAAACACATCAGCTAACAATAAAACATCTGTTTTTAGATATAAATCATGATATTCTCCAAGGTTCTTTATCTTAAATATTTTCCATATTTCTTGTGCGTGTTTATATTCCTTATCACTTATCTCTTCTTCATAAAGGTTATTATAGAAACTTTCTTTTGAAGGAAGTTGTGTTTCTTTAAATCTCATAAATGAATCCATATAATCATAAGGATAAATTCCCTTACTTGTAAGAATTTTCTCTTTACTTTGAATTTCATTCCTTGTTTGAATTTCCTCTCTCGTAAGAATTCCTTCTTTAATCAGAATTTCATCTTTAATCTGAATTTCCTCTTTAGTTCGAATTTTCTTTATAATTAGAATTTCATCTTCAGTTAGAATTTCTTCATTAATTAGAGTTTCCTCTTTACTTTGAATTCTCTCTTTAATCTGAATTTCCTCTTTAGTGAGAATTTCCTCTTTTGGAAAGAATGAATTAAGATTTGGAAAAGAGTCCGTGGAGCTTAGATTTGATGCGAGGTAGGCTAGTGGTGTTCCCATAAACTTGTAAGAATCTAGAAACCTAATACGAGTTAAAGGTTTTGTGAATATCATTTTTGAAAATGAAATATACTTTTGACTTGTGTTTGTTATGGCAGAAATATTCCCTGGTGTTTTTGAAAGTTCATTTATAAATAGATGTGTATCATAGTTGGCGCTGTTGTGAAGAAAGACTGGAATAAAAGAAGGTAATTTATAATTAAGATTACAACAGGAATGAGCGGGACCTCTATATTTACCAGTAAGATGACAATGGTCTCTAACTTTAGACTCCTTAATTTCCCCCTCACAAATATGACAGATATTGTTCATTCTAAATTCTAATTTTTCTTCTTTGGTTAATTTCATCGGTTCATTTGTTTCTTTCATTAATTTAGTGAGTCTTATACAATCCTTTTCTAATCGTTTTACAAACTCTTGTGAAGCATTTTTTCCACGATAATGTTCAAGTTTGTTATACTTTTCTCCAACAGATGATTTGATATAATAACAGAAACCACAAGGAATATGTTTTTGATATTTATTTGTATATGGTTCTTTTGGATTAGGAGAAGCAGTATTTATCTTTTTAAGGATACATTCAAAATCAGCATATATCACAAATGGGTGCATGATAGATTTATTATAATCTTCAAAAGAAATCTTTTCACCAGGTTTAGGCATTGTAATTACAGCTGATTTATGATTACTACAATATTTTGAATGTTGTTCTAATCGTTCTTTTGTATGAAATGAATTAAGACATCGCTTACAAGGATATATTTTGTTTGCTGTTCTGAATACCTGAGAAGAGATTAATCTTGATAAATTATTGATGTATGTGTAATGTGAATTCTTTCCAACACTAAAATATAAAAGGTCAATGTGTGTTTCTTCATTTTTATAGTTGTTTGAAATTTTTAATATTTGAACTTTGTTTGTATCCGTTAATCCATATACATTAATAGAAAGATTATTCTTTTTCTCAAATTTAGGAATATCTGTTAGTGGCATTGGGAATTTAAAATCTTTAATGTCCAAGGTATTCTCATATTTCATATATTGTTTTACTCTTTCTGAATTACATTTTGGTGGATGAAAGTGAGCAAGAACAGACCAGAGAAAACATTTATTATCATTGTTCTTAATATTAACAACTGCCTTCTTTAGTTTTATTTCTTTTGGTAATTCAATATAAGAAGAAGCTTTAAGAGGGTTTGATTTTAGAATGTGTATATCTAAAAAGATGATTTTTTAATATTGAATCCACTTCCTACCACTGTATTATCAACATCCTCCTCTTGTCTTGATAGTTCTTCATAAACCCCACTATTCAAAAAATCTTGAAATGATGTTATAAAATGAAGACCTGTTCTCATATAAGGAGTATGTTCTTCATCTTGTCTTTTCATATTCATTTTCACTCCCATATAAAACTTTAAAGTTTTCATTTCTTTTAATGTCTTTTTAATAAATTTTTCAACATCGGGTTTCACTATTTCAATTGATTCAGCTATTGATGATGGACCGGGTTCTCCAAATTGAAAAATCCTTATTTTTATATGCCCTTTAAATGCCCCATCAGTGTTTTTAATATAATAGTCTCCCTTTACTTTAAACTCATTTTTCTTGTGTTTTTGTGATTGAAGATGTTTATTATAACTACTCTTCAAAACATCCTTTGAACAGATATCACAATGTTTTCTTTCCAACTCAAGAGGAGATATTTGATGAAATAGATTAAATGTGTGTTTGTTGGTTCGGAGGTGTTTTCTATAATGTTTATATTCGTGATTACAAACATCGCAGTACGTTGTATTCACCATATTTATAGAATAAAACTTTGCTTAAACTAAAATTTTATTGATGAAAATTTCGTTTAATTTATAGGTGAATCTGTGCTTAAAAACATTTTATCCTCCAACTTTTTCACTTAATAAATACAATGTTTCAAGACACAAAAGACAAGTTTCAATCAATCTCTTCATCTGTTAAAGATACTGAGAAATATGTCAAGGATGTAAAATTGAACAAAGATAAATATAACAACTATTGGATAAAAACTATTATGGTAAATAATATGAGTTCTTCAATTTCCTTCAGTGGAAGGGCTTTTAGTATACCTGGTAGAACATCAATTAAAGTATCTCTAACAAAAGTTTCTCCTCTCCTTCTAGTAATATATTCAAAACTAGAAAAAGCAATGAAACAAGAAAAAGTATCAAAGAACAAAAACCTTATGGATGAAGCTTTAGAAAGAAAAGATAAGACCATCTGTAATATGCAAGGAGAAATTTGTATTTTTTTCAACAACCCTAAAGATGTAAATCCTGATGAAATAAAGGATGTTAATATATCAGGTGAAATGACATTTCGTTCAATAGTAGTTAACGATAATTTTAAAATTACCTTTAATATAAAAAATGTTGTCGTTGAATCTGATAATGAAAAAAGTATATCGATATCGATGGTAATATACAACTGAAAGTATAGATGAATTTCAGTTTAAGTAAAGTTTTACTTTATAAATATGCTAGACTTTCCTGATTCTTCATATGACAAATTTGAGAATTGTCCTGCGTGTGAAAGACAGGGATTAAACACAGAGTCAAAAGCCTATAAACAATGTATATTCTGTGATTATCTTCTAATTAATGATAATAAAAAATATAAAAAGGAAAATAATTCTTTTAGATTTACACCAAAAATGAATTACTTTACAAGATTGATTAGAGAAATGAATGTAAAGTATGAGGGTGATAACACACCTTTCCTTACAAGGGAAGAAACTGAACGTATAAGAGAAATGTTCAAAGGATTGTTGTTATATATTATTCATGGATGTAATTTTCAGGGAAATATCAACACAAGATATTGTATAAATAAAATAATGGATTATCTTGAAATTAAACCTGAACTTAGGATAAAATATAGAGTTTCTAAAAAAGCCAATAATAAATTAAATAACTTGTTTTCTAAATATATAAATGAATGATTTTTTACCTATTTGGGAAAATAAGATAAAATTTAACAACCATAAAAATCTCCCAAATTCATTAAGATGTCTCATAGTTGGTTCAAGTGGATGTGGAAAAACCTGCTTACTTTTAAAAATGCTCCTCACTCCCAACTTTTTAGATTATGATAATTTAATAATTTTCACAAAGTCGAGTTTTCAACCAGAGTATCAACTACTCTCACAAGGTTTTAATGCTGGTCTTCAAAAAGAAGATATAATCGGTTTATTTAAACGTCAAAAAAACCTAAATGATTATAACATTGAAGATATAATTCAACTATTTTGTGATACACAGAGATGTAAAAAGAAATCAAATCATATAACTTGTATTCTTAGTGATAATACGGATGATATACCGTCTCCCCAAGATTTGGATAAATCAAAAAAGAACCTCGTTATCTTTGATTATTGTGTTAATGAGAGAAACCAAACGGTAATGGACAGCTACTACACAAGAGGGAGACATTCTTCTTGTAATTGTATTTATCTTAGTCAATCGTACTTTCAACTTCCTCGTCGTTCCATCAGAAACAATGCTAATACTTTTATTTTATTCAAGTTAAATTCAATAGATATCAATAATTTTTGGAGAGATAATTGTTCTACATTATGTAGTAAAAAGAAATTTGAGGATTACATGAAGCACACGACTGAAAAATATAAATATATTGTTGTGAAACAAGATGAGATATTAAGGGATATATTTTTTGTTTTATAAACAATTACATATATAAATGACAACTATTATTATAAATCTTGTGGGTAAATCTGCTTCTGGAAAAACTTTCATAAATCAAGGTTCTTGTGTAGTACAAATGAGAATATTGTAAATTTACTTAAAAAACACCCCGTGATACGCATTGTATCAACAACAACTAGAGCAATAAGACCTGGAGAAGTAAAAGGTGAAGATTATCACTATATTTCAATGGAGGAACATATGTGATTGAGGAATGAAGGACAAATATTTGAGGAGGTTTCTCTTGGTACAACAAAATATTCACATTGTAAGAGTGAGTTAAGGAAACTAAAATCTGGTGGTGTTGGGATATTAGAAACTAATCCAGAAGGAACGAGACAAATTATTAAATATCTGAGCGGGGTGAAGATTTTATCATTCGGTTTTGATGTTGATGAAGAAACTCAACGCAAACGTATGAAAAGCAGAGATGCAAGTATTAGTGACGAAGAAATTACAACTCGCATTAATGTTAATAAAGAATTTGATGAAATATTTAAAGAAAAGGATTTATTTGAACACATCTACTTGAATGATGAAGAAAAGGAAAATTTCCCTGTTAATCTTTACAATTCATTAAATGATATTTTACAATAAATAAATGGATACAAAAGAAAGAGCAAGAAGATTTAAGGAACATCAAGAGTTGGTTTCAAAAGTTGTAAAACAACAGGAAGACATAAAGAAGAAAGGCAGACAGAAACTAACGGGCGAAGAAGCATTTGAAAGAAAACAAGAGAAATTTTTTAAACCACTTTTAAAAACTTCCCAAGAAAAAATGAAAGATGTTTCCACAGTTCCCACAGTAGAATATACTCCCAGAAAGCTTCAAATGTTAAAAGATTTCAGTCAAATGACGGAGGAAGAATTAGAGCATTTAGGAGAATTAGAATATGATGATGAAGGTTTATTTCAACAACTGGAAGAGATTAATCAATCCCCTGATTATATTGTGAATGCTGTTCAAAACAATGAATATTCAGCGGATTCAAAAACCAAAGCAGGACTCATTCCAACAGAACAACCAGCAATATTTCATCTTGTTCAAGAAAAGGTATTGATATTTAATGATGAATTAAGGTTCTTAAGTTCTGCTCAACCCCTGTTAAACTAACTCCGAGATTAATGTTTCTTCTCACAAAAGATGGAAGACAAGGTTCAACTGTGAGGGATGAATCAAAGTATATTGATAAACCATTGGATATGGAAAATAATGATGATAGAGTATATATTGATTTGCTGAACACTCTAAATTATAAGGTTATTCTTTCTGGTAAAAGTAGGAAGAATGAGAAGGAGAAACACATTATTCAGGCTTTAAGTATCCTTGGTTCAGGTATTAGTTTTCTTCCAAATGACCCATCGCAATTAGTTAATAGACTGTTATTGTTGTTAGGCAGTAAGAAGGCTGGAAATAACAATTGTTTTAATGAAGCATCAGCCATTTTAGACCAGTTGATGAACATGAAAATAATTAATAAATCTCAATATAAAGACATTTTATCTCATATTAAATAAGATGAGAAGCACAATCCTGAGTTTTAATTTCACAACAAGCGACCACACATCTTCATTCCCATACCCACTACAACTTGACACAACAAAAGAATATGAGGCATCTTTATTGTCCATGGAAACTTATAATACCTTATTTAATATAACCGAGAAAAATGACAAGTTTAGTTATAATCCGGGAAGTGGATACAAAACGATAACAGTCTCACCGGAGCATACGAGATTTCTCAAATATCTTCCGAAATTGCTCGTCTTATGAAAGAACAGGGTGATGAACCAAAAAATATTGTTATAAACATTCAAAAACATACTTCAAAATCAACGATTAAAGTTAAAAATAACTACAAGGTTGATTTCACAATTGATAATTCATTTAGAGAGTTATTGGGTTTCTCCTCAAAAAAGATTGAAACTAATGGGACGTTTTACAGTGATAATGTCATTCAAATATCCTCAGGAATAAATTCGGTGTTAATTCACTGTGATTTGATTGATGGTGCTTATAATGATGGAAAAAAAACAAATACAATATTTTCATTCAGCGCATACTCAACCCCAATTGGTTATAAATTCAATATGGAACCTAAAAATTTGGTTTATCTACCTGTGTCAGGAAAAACCATACACAGAGTAAATTTTAGGATAACCGACCAAGATAATCGTGCAATTTCTTTTAATGGAGAAGTTATATCCATCAGAATTCACCTACGTGAAGTTTTCCAATAAATAAATACGATGGTTATTGTGAGGAAACACGAGTTGGGAAAATATAAAATAATTACAGGGGATGGGATGTTCCTTTCCCCGTACTACAAGGGTGAAGGTATGTATCTTGGTAGAGGATACTATAAACCTAAGAGACAAAGGGGTGTCGGACATCAATTTAGAGGAGATGGGATAATTGATACTCTCATGGGTATTGGTTCAACTATTCTTAAACATAAAGACCTAATTGGTTCAACTGCTTCTGCTGTGGGAAATGTAGCAGGTGCTGTAAAGAGTATAAAAGATGCTCAGAAGGAATCTCATAAATTACAAGCAATAAAAGAAATTAAGAAAGGTAAAACTCAGTTGTCCCCCAAGAACGACAGAAAATAATTCAAATACTTGGATCAGGGTTTCAAAAGTTTTAACATCTTTTTTCCTAAATAAATACAAGTATGGAAGCAATTGATAGTATCTATGATTTGGATGATACTATTATTATCTCAAACTCCACTAAAAAAGAAGATTACTTCAAGGTAAATGCAATAACTGGAACAGACTGGAATACAAATGGTACAAAAAGTTTTGAAATAAATAATCAACAAACCTATTTGAATCTCTCCGAAAGTTTCTTGTTGTGTAAATTTAAATTCACTAAGGCTGGGAATAACACAAACGCTACACTTGTAAATGATTTCTTCTGGAAAATGTTTGATAGTGTGCGATTGTATATTGGAACACAAGAAGTTGAAGCGGTTGATTATGTCTCTGCTGTATCTGAAATGATGAAATTTACACTCTATACATTCAGTGATAGAATGGGAAAGGGGTCTGTCGAAGGTTTTATTCCTGATATGTCAACGGGAACAAACACAGACCCTGGATATATTCAAAGGAAAGGAATGTATAATGATGATACAAAAGCAGAAAATAGTTTTACTGTGGCAGTTCCTCTTAAAGGTATATTTGGATTTTGTGATTATGATAAAGTTCTGTATGGTCTTAAAATTAGATTTCAACTACAAAGGAATGATAATGAAAATAGATTGCTTTTTGGTGTTGGTTGTGCTTTTGGTGAACAGAATAAATTTGTAATTGAGGAGATGAGTTGGTATATCAGTGAATATACTCCTAATCTTAAAACAGAAGAGATGTTGAATCGAAGACTTAACTCAAAGAAACCACTCAGTGTATCATACCTCAAAAGAAGATGTCAACACGTAAACTCAATCAAACTACTTACACGTGGAATTTGGGTGTTCTGGAAGGAAAGCCACGATATCTGTGGATGATTTTTAAAAAGCCAGATGGTGATACTGCGACTGATAAGAATAATGCATTGAGTGATAATGCTAAGGTGAAACAACTTCGCGTTTCTCTAGATGGAACATTTTATCCACGAGATAGATTGGAAATTAATTGGGAAAAAATGATTTTGCTGAAGCATACAAGTCTTACCAAAAGGTGTGTGAAAGTAATGGAAATAAAGAACCTATTTTGGATATGACAGCATTTAAAAGTTTGTATACAATCTATGCGTTTGACCTGAGCGCTCAAAAGGAAACTATAAAGTCTAATCGAGTGGATACTTCCCTATACATTGAAAGAGGAGAGAGTGAAGAAGTTGATACATATTGTTTGCTTTTGGAAGAAACAGAATTGCAGATTAATACAGATAATGGTGTGATGATTAGTCTCACATAATTTTTTGTTAAATAAATGAGTGGCAAAGTACCAACTGGGGTATATGTTAATCAAATCAATCTTCATAAACTATCATCTTGTGTTCAAAATCAAAAGCCTTGTACGATTAACGTTAATACAATTCAGAGAAAAGGAGCAGTAAGAATTGATGTTTTGCTCACAAGAGAACAGGTTAAAATCTTGAATGACACTGGCTTACTTAAAATTAAAATGACAAAACCAATGTTGAAAAAATATTCAATAAGAGAGACGAGTGGAGGATTTCTCCCATTTCTAATTCCTTTATTTGCTGGTTTAAGTGCGGTTGGAGCATTGACGGGTGGTATTTCAACAGCGGTGAAAACTGCCAATGAAAGGAAGGCTCAACTCCAGGCTCAAAAAGAATTGGAAAGACATAACAAAGAGTTGGAGAAACAAATTAGTGGAAGTGGTGTAATTGTAGATTTTGCTGAAAAACTTGAAGGTCTGCCTGATAAAGCGAGATTGTTAGTTGGAGATATGCTTTCTTCTATAGCACAAGCAGGTGTAAAATTAACGAAAAGAGGTAATGGATTATATCTTTCTAATAAATAAATGAGCATTGATGAGTGGTTAAAAGAATTTGGAAAGAATACAACATCAAATTTACAACTTGCCAAATATTGTAAGAAATTAAAAATTCATAATGTGGTTATTTGTATGAGAGATGAATTAACAAATGTGCCGAAACATACAAAGAATATTATTATGAACTTAGAAGACAATGATGGGAACGGTTCTCATTGGGTTTGTATTTTTAATAGTCAAGACAAATATTATTTTGATAGTTTTGGTCTTCCACCACCTGTTGAAGTCATAAAATTCTTACAGAATGGTGTTTATCAAACATTTCAAGTCCAAGAATTAAATTCCAAGTGTTGTGGTCAATTATGTCTATATGTGTTATTTCAACTCAACAAAAATAAAAAAATTTTATGATATTATTTTTAATCTAATATAAATGACTTATGTTGGTAAAGATGGTTCTATCTTTGGTGTATCTCAAGAACTGGATATTGATTTATCAAATTATTATACAAAGGCACAGGCTGAACGACATAAATATAATATAAACAAAAATATTAACATGAAAAATGCTTATAAATTAAAAAATTATCCAAGCCCAACTGACGCGAATGACTTGGTGAGATTAAGCGATTTATCACAATATATATGCTTAAATAAAACGGCTGTGTATTCCAAAGATACAGAAGTGTTGATATTATCTCCAGGTCATACAGAATTCACAGTTCGAATTAAAATAAATTTTTATAATGAAGGGCGTATCGTTTGTATGAGAATAGAACAATGGGGTATGATATGAATGATTTAGGGTATAATTGGTCATTTAAAATTAACCTCGAAGACCTGGAGCAATTAAATCAGTCTCGTAAGGAAGAATATTATGCACTTGGTATCGAGAATGAGTTTTGTGGAGCCACGATTAGTAAACAACAAATAAAAGAATTTAATAAGGGTAAATATAATAATGGTTTTGCCCTTGTTTATCTCATGAAAACAGAAAAAACAGGATTATATATAATAAGTAAGGAAATACAAAATGATTTAACTATGGGAAGATGGGGAGGTGTTTCGTGCCATAATATTATTCTAACATATATTTCTAATACATAAATGACAGCAAGAAGGCTTCAAGAAAATTATCATTTCTGTGTCCAAGCATACCTTCAAGAAAAGGGTATTCGTTATTTTAATAAATATGTTCTACAACATAAGAATGAGGTATTTTCAATAAAAGATTGGCATTATGCTGATGTTGATAAACCGACAACTTTAGATTTAATTAGAATGTTAAATAATGAAAAAATTATAAGGTTAAGAAAAGGTAAGGCTCTTTTAGAAATTCAAAAGAAATTTTATTGGTTTCCTGTTGTAAAAAATTATTTTGGATACAGGAATAACAAGAAATCCTGATGAATATATGTATAATATTCTATGGGGTGTAAACGATTCAAGGATAGTAAGGGATGAGGAAGGAGTTGAAGAAGAGAGGGAAGAGGAGGAAAAGGAGAAGGAGGAGAGGGAGAAGAAAGAGAAGGAGGAAAAGGAGAAGAGAGAGAAGGAGGAAAGAGAGAATAGAGAGAGGGAGGAAAGAGAGAAGAGAGAGAGGGAGAAGAAAGAGAAGGAGGAAAGAGAGAATAGAGAGAGGGAGGAAAGAGAGAAGAGAGAGAGGGAGAAGAAAGAGAAGGAGGAAAAGGAGAAGAGCGAGAAGGAGGAAAGAGAGAAGAGAGAGAGGGAGGAAAGAGAGAGAATGAATAAATATCAAAATATGGAAACCAGTGAGATTCAAAAAAGATTGGTGGTATTACAGAAAATAACTCAACCCACCGAGGAGGAAAACAAAGAATTGACAAGTCTATTTGCAATACTTTCGACAAGACTATTAGCATCGACAAGATATGGATTTTAATTCAAGTTTTTCATTTTTTTTTCTTAAATAAATGGAGGAGAGAGTGAAGGCATTTCTAAGGATTCTTTATGTTTTAAAAATTAAGATTCAAATGTGCATGTTGGAAACTAAAAAGGTTTTTGCACTCTGCAGGAATTTTTCTCATAAATAAATGAGTTATTGTCTCAAATGTAAAAAGAAAACTAATACTAAAAATATTTCATATATTAAAAGTAAAAATAACAGGGTTATACAAAAAGGTATATGTTCGGTGTGTGGTTCAAAAAAATCAATTTATCTCCAAACACAAACTCGGAGGAGATATACAAAAGTTTTTATCAGGAAGTAAATTTACAACTACTGGAATACCAGGGGAATTACATCTTCCAGGGTATTCTTTCTGTGGTCCAGGCACAAACTTGGATAAAAGATTAGATGAGGCAGACAATCCTAAATCCTGGAGTAAACCAATCAATAGAGTTGATGAAGTGTGCATGAGACACGATATTGATTATGGGAATACCACAACGTTGGAAGAAAAGCATGAAGCCGATAGAGAAATGTTGTATAATTTGTCTCTGATACAAAATCCAACCTTGAGAGAAAAAGTTGATAGGTTCATCGTGAAGAAGATGATTAGTGCTAAATTGAAACTTGGACTTGGAAATTCAAAAAACTTATAGGCTCTAATGATGCCATTAAGACTGAAGAGCAATTAGCTGATGAATTACATAAACCAATATTCACAAAGTTTCAGAGAAGGAAAGTTTATTCCAAGGAAGTTGATTATATCTGGTCTGCTGATTTGATTGAACTCAATAATGATAAGGGGTACAAGTATGCTTTAACCGTTATTGATTTGAGGAGTAGATATGCGTGGGTTGTCCCTTTAAAAAACAAAACAGGTAATACTCTTATGTTAGCTTTTCAACAGATATTTAATAAAAGTAAGAGAAAACCTAAAAATTGTGGACTGATGAGGGTAGAGAGTTTTATAACAAGACATTTATGAATTTTCTAAAAAATAACAGTATTACATTATACAGTACCTTTAATGAAGGAAAGGCAGTTGTTGTTGAACATTTTAATCGTACCTTAAAAGAGAGACTATATAAAAAATTCACACAACTCGGTTCACAACAATGGTCATCTTTTATTCAGGATATTGTGGATAAGTATAATGACACGATTCACACGTCAACAAATATGAAACCATCAGAAACATTTACAAAATTAAAATATGAAAAAGAGATTAATGTCAGAAAACCTAAGTTCAAAGTTGGTGATATCGTAAGAATATATAGGTGGAAATCTCATTTTGAAAAGGGTTTTACTGAACGATGGATGAAAGAACTTTTTAAAATTGTTGATGTAATAGATACGGTTCCTTGGACTTATAAAATATATGATTTGGAAGGGGAAGATATTTTAGGTTCATTTTATTCACAGGAATTACAAAAGACAAAACTAAGCAGATAATACACCTTTGTGGACACTCGAGGGCCAAGTCCGAGGTGTATAACAGTATATAATGTGTGTCAAGGGGTGGACGTTCTTAGATCTGTGAACCCCAAACACAGAATCCTCAACTGAATAGTCAAGGTTTAACTTTTGTTTGTGTGTGTGTGTGTGCAATGGGAGCAATAGGTTGGCGCTTCACTCCCTCCTACTATACACCGTTGTGGACACTCGAGGGCCAAGTCCGAGGTGTATAACAGTATATGTGTGTCAAGGGGTGGACGTTCTTAGATCTGTGAACCCCAAACACAGAATCCTCAACTGAATAGTCAAGGCTTAACTTTTGTTTGTTGATGTGTATGTGTGTGTGTGTGTGTCCCAACCCTCACATTCAAAATCTCAACCCCAACCCTCACATTCAAAATCTCAACCCCAACTCAATCCTCACCCAACACAATGTCTTTTTCAAAATGAGATTTCCACATATATATATATATATATATATATATATATATATATATATATATATATATATATATATATATATATATATATATATATATATATTTTACGTTTTTTTTTTTCTCTTCTTCCAATTCTGTCTTTTAAGGCTTTCAGGTTTGATAACATAGAAAGAGGGAGTAAGAACTTTCTTGATAGGTTTAAATCCCAAAGAGTGGTAGCATTTCAAGTCTTCAAAATAAACCCAACTTTCCAAGTCTCCAAGGTAGTTATTTAAACCATCAAGGCAGAACTCATTTACTGATTTTTCAAAATTTGTGAGTCTCCAAGGTAGTTCCCATATTTAGAACCATCTTGGCAGAACCCTTTTCCTGAGTCTCCAAGGTAGTTATTTAAACCATCAAGGCAGAACTCATTTACTGATTTTTTCAAAATTTGTGAGTCTCCAAGGTAAAACTTGTATTCTGGCTCATCAACGTATAACTTGTTCAGTGGGTATTGTCTTGATAACTCACAATGAGTACTATTGCTGTAAAACTCTTTTTCAGGATTTTGCTGGTCTCCAAGGTATAACTCTTTGGTTGGGTCATCAAGGACGAACTCGTTCTGTGGGTCTTGGTCGCTCATAAGGTCTTCAACCAAGCCAACAATTTCGCCCCAAGTTGTAGCAAAAGCAGTATTTTCATTTCGTATTTCAGACACAATTTCCTGTGAGAGAAAATAATAATGTATTAATTAAGTTATTTAATTATTAAATGAGTATGCTTCAATCAAAGTTTGAAAATAGGAAAATAAAAATCTTACCTCAACAGATAAGAGGTTTGAATCCAGTTCATCAACTTGAAGGTTTAGTTCCATACAAGACAGAGAGTTCCAAGGAACACCAAAGTCATCCCACTCAAGGTCTTGCTCGTTCTGTAGGTCTTGGTCGCTCACAAGGTCTTCAACCAAGTCAACAATTTCGCTCCAAGTTGTAGCAAAAGCAGTATTTTCATTTTGTATTTCAGATACAATTTCCTGTGAGAGAAAATAATAATGTATTAATTAAGTTATTTAATTATTAAATGAGTATGCTTCAATCAAAGTTTGAAAATAGGAAAATAAAAATCTTACCTCAATGGATAAGAGGTTTGAATCCAGTTCATCAACTTGAAGGTTTAGTTCCATACAAGACAGAGAGTTCCAAGGAACACCAAAGTCATCCCACTCAAGGTCTTGGTCGCTCATAAGGTCTTCAACCAAGCCAACAATTTCCCCCCAAGTTGTAGCAAAAGCAGTATTTTCATTTTGTATTTCAGATACAATTTCCTGTGAGAGAAAATAATAATGTATTAATTAAGTTATTTAATTATTAAATGAGTATGCTTCAATCAAAGTTTGAAAATAGGAAAATAAAAATCTTACCTCAACAGATAAGAGGTTTGAATCCAGTTCATCAACTTGAAGGTTTAGTTCCATACAAGACAGAGAGTTCCAGGCAAGCACACAGCACACCATCGCCAGCAAAAACAAATGTTTAAAATGGAGCCTGGGTTTGAAGCTTTTATAGAGAAAGACTGGTGGGTGTGGTTTCCTTTGGAAATTCCCTGGGCAAGCCTAGGCAAGCCTTCATTGGGAAATTTTTCAAAACTTTAACATCCTGTAATTTTCTAGTGATTTCTTTGTGAGTCAGAGATGAACTGGAAATGATGTAAGAGTGGGCGGGGCTAAGCAAAAGTAGGCGGGGCTTAGGAAAAGTGGGCGTGGCTTAGAAAAAAATACCTTATGAAAAGTGGGCGGAGCTTAGCAAAAGTGGGCGGGGCTTAGGAAAAGTGGGCGTGGCTTAGAAAAATACCTCATGAAAAGTGGGCGGAGCTTAGTAAAGTGGGCGGGGCTTAGAAAAAGTGGGCGTGGCTTAGAAAAAATACCTCATGAAAAGTGGGCGGAGCTTAGCAAAGTGGGCGGGGCTTAGAAAAAGTGGGCGTGGCTTAGAAAAAATACCTCACGAAAAGTGGGTGGAGCTTAGCAAAAGTGGGCGGGGCTTAAAGAAAAGTGGGCGGGGCTTAACAAAAAAATAACCTGTGGCTCAGGAGGTGGTCAAACAAGAGCATTAAGAGAAGTTTATCATTTCGTAATGACACAAAAGGGGTATCTTAAAAAATATAAAGATTCAAATGTTTTGTTTGTCAATATTTTAGATGGGGATTATTATGCAAAGAAAATTAAACTATTGAAGGAATTTGAGAATGAACAAATCTTTATAGGTTCAATGAGTGAGCTGTTCAACCCCCAGGTGTTCAATTCAATGAGGTTCAACCTCCAGGTTAAAAGGGGAGACAAATAAATATACCTTGGGATAAAAAGGGGGTTTATTTTTAGGGAAAAAAAAAGGGAATCGCTGAAAATCCCCCATTCATTTACATGGGGAAAAGTGAGCCAGAATCAGTATTCTTACCCTACTTGGGCGAATGTATTGTCATAAACCATCTGAATGATTCTGCAAGAGAATCAAACTTTAGACTTCAAATTTGAAACAATAATGGAACATAAACAAATCACATATTTGAATGCGATATATGAAGTCGGTTCAACAAGTAAAAGCCTTTTCTTCCGAGAGTTATGACAATGCAATGCAGAGTTAAGAGTTAACCAGAGAAAGCTCATCTCCGTGTGCTACGGCTTGCTGGTGGTGCATCAACCATGTTGTGAGTTGCTTGGACGTCTGGCCCACATAGTTAGCATCACAGTCTCGACAGGTGATTCCATAGATCATGTTCATCTACATATACTCCTGCATATATATATATATATATATATATATATATATATATATATATATATATATATATATATATATATATATATATATATATATATATATGCATTTGTCTCTCTCCCGTTTATAGCGTCTGCTTCCCATACTGCATTTAAAAAGCTCAACGTTCACTCTTGAAATGGTGAGAGAACAGGCATGACTCATGTTAATGCCAAATTTTATTTCGCAACGAGGATATTTTGCCATCTTTTTAGACGAATTGAACCTCCGCCACCCGATGTTGCACCACCATTTTTCGGTGTGTGGTAAAAGTAGCTCAGAGCTTTGGCTCCGGGTGAAACCAAGAGTGCAACAACACTAAACTTTTCAAAGTCCATGAAATAATTTTAATTGATCGATTAACTTGAACTTTTCTCTGTCAATGGGGACTGATACTCTTCCGAATGTGTTATAATTTACACAAAAATGTTGCTATATCCTATTCCCTCCTTGTGTATTTTGTACAGTCCTTCCCTTCTCTCTCTTTCCTCATATTTCCTCCCAACGCTTTCCGTTTTATCACACAACTCCTTTCCTCTCTTCCCTCCATCGTTCTCCTTCTCTCAATTATGTTTTGAAATTAATATTTTACTCCCCCTTGCCCTTTCACTTTTACATTTGGAGTATATGTTAATAAATTGGTTTCTTAAAGCTTTAAAATGCTCCCAAATAACCCTAAAATTAGAGTATCCTATGTAATAACATACCATTACAGAGAAATGAGGCTATATATAATAAAAGTGATATGTTAATCAGAAATATTCTAAAAGATATATCCTCAACAAGTGTCTACAGCTTTCAGTGATTATTAGATATTGATTATGACATTTCTTGCATGCTGCTCCTTTTGATGTGCTTGCACCATGGTGGTACGATAATAAAATTGAATTAGTACAATCGGATATTAAAATTCAGAACATTAGCATTTTGATGTAATGTACCTTCCTCCATTTTAATGGTTCGGTGTTGCCGAAACAGAATCACAACCGACATTGTACCCAGAGTTAATAGGGAGATGACATTCCAGAGGTTAAAGCGAGGCAGCACTTAGCCACAACACAAGCCTAAAAAGGCACACTTATGGAGTAAATATAACGATTTTATAGGTATGCCTCTCAAGTAAATGCAGACCATCATAACAACAATACTGGAAGGCAATGCTCCCTGTAAAAACATCTCATGACACGATTGTAGTCATTCACTGTGGATGCATAATTTCAAGCTGAGCAGGGATAAAACAAGCATGTCTGCAGCCAGACATATTTGAAATCAATTAAGGAGGTAAATTAAACTCCCCACCCTCTCACAGTTTACTATAAATCTTCTAAATCACAAAAGTTGCAAACGTCGGCTTTGGAGATTGAAAATGGATAAGAAAAAGAGCAATGTGCTTCTCGCCACTCGGGCTGGAGAAAAGGAAGCGATTTGAGGGGCACGCACAGATAGCTGCTGGCACCAAATTTACATACCTTGCATGCATACCAAATTTACATACCAAATTTACATAGCTGGCAAAGAATGGTGCCGCATCCCTCCTGCAGAACTGCAGAAGCTGGTGGACTCGAAACCACGGCACATACAAGCCTTAATGGCTACAGGTGGTGGCCCAATGCTCTATTCAGTAACTTTACATAGGTGTTGCCATTTTTTGTCTATTACCCATATGTACACACAAACAAACACACACACACAAACACACACACACACACACACACACACACACACACACACACACACACACACACACACACACACACACACACACACACACCACGCATATACATCTCATTATTCTTTATTTCTGTTCCTCACAATTCTATCACACACATATACATATGCCTGGTGTTGGCTCAATGGTTAGGGTGGTGGGCTCAGGATATTAGGGTCCCAAGTTCAAATCCCACTTGGCCATTGACTTAATACCAGGTGGGGTTGACTCAGCCTGTCATCCTTCTGAGGTTGGCAAAATGAGTACCAGCTTGCTGGAATGATTGAGCCATTGGAGTATCCTGTGTCAGAGTTGTGACCTGTGTAGGATTATGCCTAATATCTGAGGAAACTGCTTTCACAGCACTGACACTGTGCAGAGTATCGTCCCAATTGATGGATGGACAAACACACAGAGACAGGCACACATCAACAAATTCTACAATTTTATTTATTAATTGTACAGTGTCAGATATTCTTAAAATATAATAAAATTTAAAGGATTGCTGTAAATGATGTTACTTTCACAACATCCAAAATTCAACTTTATTATGCTCATCGGAGGAGAGGGTATTTGGGCCCTTTTTTGGGTGGTCGCTAGACTACCGTTTTCTCAGGTTTTCCGTCTGTCTGTATGTCTGTCTGTTTGTTTGTATGTAATGGACAGCTCTGGAGGCCAGAGGAGTCAACCAATTTTGATGAAACTTGACTGGTAGGTTCATACCAGGATCTAGTTGTATGTTTTTGAGCACCGTTGCTATGGACGCCACCGTTGCCGAGCAACGGGACTTTGAAATTTTTGAAAAAAAATCCGAAAAATATTTTTATGTATATTTTTTTCAAAAATCAAAAATCGGCTTCTGTGCTTTTATGCGCACTATAATCACCCACTTTGTCAAAAAAAATTCAGCCCGATCCGTCAAAAACTGTATGACTAGTATGCAATAATGTAGCGACCACCCATGTCGCCTACCGGCTAGTTGGTTTGTCTGTCTGTTTCTCTGAACATTAGACATCTTAATTACATTTCTCTGAACATCTTAATTACATTAGACACTTTAGAACCCGAAGATCCTTTGAGATTCTTTACAACCCTAAGTTCCATGAAGACCACGAAGACCCTCAAGACCCATAAAACTATAAAGACTCTTTAATAACCCTAAAAAAAAACATTTCGACCCTTTTGAACCCCAAGACCCTTTCAAACCCCTAAAACCGATGAGAACCCTACACCCTTTAATACCCTTTAGACCCCTGTCCTTTTAAACCTTTTACATCCTGAAGACCCTTTCGACCTCTAAAACCCATGATGACCTCTCATACCCTTTTGACCCCTAAGTGCTTTTGACCCCTAAAACCTTTAGAGACGAAGAGTCTTAAGACCATTTAGACCCGTAACTGCCCTTTAAGGCCATTCAGACCCTTTAGACCCCAAGACCATTATGACCACTAACACCCTTTAGACCCCTAAGATCCTTTAAGTAGACCTCCTAAGACCCTATATATCCTTAAAACCCTTAAAGATACCTAAGACCCTTCAGACCCCTAAGACCCTCTCTAACCCGAAGACTCTGTAAACCCCATAGACCCCATAAGACCCAATAGACCCCATTATACCTTTTTGAACCCCAAAACATTAATACCCCTTTCTACCCTTTAGATATTTACACCTTCAGACCTTTTAATACCCTGTGGACTCCTTTGACATTAAGACCCTTTTTAAAAGTTTTAAGACCTTTTAGACACTTAAATTATACCCTTTAAACCCCTTTGATCATTTAAGACACTTCAGACACTTTAAACACTTTAGAGCAGGGGTGTCAAACTCATTTTACATGACAGGCCTGACCAGATGTCATTGCACTTCTGATGGGCCATACATGCCAAAAATTATTAAAACAGGCAGATAATTAAACATAATAGTAATGTTGTCTGGGACAACAACAACAACAACACCTCCACTACTTCAACAATAAGATTATTTATGTATGTATAAAAATACACTGGTACTTACATTAGTTAGTGCCGCTGCTGCTGCTTCCTGAAACTTGGCACCTTTTAGTTTGAGTCATTGCATCAAAATGTGGAGCAAGTGACTGGGCTGTGTCGCTCTTGAGTTTTGTTTTCAGGTGTGTGTCAGTAAGTTGAGAGCATAGTTTATACTTAGTGATGTTCATTACAGAGAAGACCTGTTCACAGACATACAATGTTCCAAACATAGAAAGACTTCTCGATACAAAAGACTTCAGTTTGGGATAATTTGGTCCTATATATTGATAAAACGTGCTAATACACACACTGGAAAACATCTTTCAACAGTGTGTCGCACTGCAGCTTTATTATTTCCATTTGTAGCTACTCTCGGACGTCATGTGCAGTGATAGAAAATGGTGTGCGAAAAATCGCTAACTCTTCCAGGCTTTCTAAAATCAAAGGATAGTTATTGAAATACCTTTTACAGCTGCACGTTTTTGTGTCATTATCTTACTGAGGTCCAGCAGTGTCAAGTAAAGATTTCAACATGGGAAAATGTGTCGAATTTTCTCTTGGAAAGTTGCTTCTCCAATAGCTTAAGCTTAATCTTAAAGGCATGAATGCCATCACAGTAACCTATCATAACTTTATTGCGACCCTGCATCTTTGTGTTGAACCAGTTCAGGTGTTCTGTAATATCCACCAGAAAAGCAAGGCCTTGAAGCCAATTATTCTCTTGCAATTCAGGTACATCCTTCCCTTTCTGATCCATGAACAGTTGTATCATACCACACAATTCCTATAAGCGTTTCAGCACAGCTCCTCGACTTAACCACAAAATTTCAGTGTGGTATGGCAGTCCACGTTGAATCTCTCTTTCCTCCAGAAAGCAGTTAAATTGTCTGTTGTTGAGACATCTTGCTCAAACAAAATTCACGGTTTTAATGATCACATTCATAACATTATTTTCAGGGTTTTACTACACAGCGCTTTTTTGTACAAAATGCAATGGGAATTACAAAACTGTTGGCTTGGGTTGACAGCAATTTTTCTTTAAACTTTGCAACAACTCCAGTTTTCTTACCCACCAATGAGGGTACCCCATCTGTGGCCACATTCACAGCTCATGTCCTGTCGACACCTAATCTGTCCAGAGCTGTCACCAAATTGTTGAAGAGGTCATCAGCTGTTATTGTGACTTTTATTGACAACAATTCTGTAAACTCCTCTGTTATGTGCATATTTTCATCGACTCCGCAAATGAATACTGCAAGCTGCTCTACATCAGTTGCATCCGTACTTTCATCATTTACAAATGAAAATGCAGCAAAGACAATGAATAGCGTTAAACCATTGTAATTCAGCATGTGCAAACATGTGCATTTTCTATCTTCACGGAAAGTAAGTTTGTAAATACGATAGTACCTACAATATAAATAAATGGCTGCTCATGCATAGCAGAAATGGAAAAGGGGGGTTTTCTATATTGATTTTCGTAAGCTTTCTTTGGGGAACGTGACCAAGATACATGATGTTAACAATATATTTTTCTAAGCACAGGAATACACAGTCACACAAATACGTTCCAGGTGCCCGATCAGCCTGCGGACTGGACAAAAGTGTTACACAGGCCTCATCCAGCCCGCAGGCCATATATTTGATGCCCATCCTTTGAGTCTGCAGACCCTTCAGACCCATTTAGACATTTTCAGACCTTTTGACCACTAAACATTTACAACTAGACAATTTAGATCTTTCATTTGCAATCAACAATCTTTCATTATTTTAGTACATCCTTCCATTTATTTGCCACAAAATGCACCATGCAAAACAAGTCCTGGCAAGGGTCTGCAATCTTTGATTTCTCTTTCTTGTTTAAATTGTAAAGCTCAAAACATATTTCCCTTACCTAAAGTAAGAACTTTATCATGTAAGCAATTAACTGCTTTCGTGACTGCCTGGATCAGAAGCTGGACACCGTTCTTCTTCGAGGTTTCGATCCTTTCAGCCCAGAACCTTTCCAAATGGTGGATCTTCAACCTTGGTCACAGATTCACATGAGTATATTCCAAACATTTTTTAGATCTACAACCTCAGTTGCATCCAGGCCGTCAGTCAACCCATCAATGCAACATCACTATTCAAACTTTACTCTCTCGAGCATTTAATGTATTATCACAAAGTTACAACTCCCATCACACATTCTAGTATATGGTAATACAATAAATTATGCACATCTTACCTTAAATATAACATGTCTACCAACCAGCATGATCTCCCCACTTACCACCGAATCGAAGTTATTCAAATATTCAAACGGTTATTTATAACAAATTTTCTAGATGCTGCATTTGTCTTTGGTTTAGATGTTGCTCTCGATGCTCTCTAGAATGGCTTAACCCAAACTGCACTGGAAAAGGGGGGGGGGCTGGGAGGCCACCACCCCTCATCATTTTTTACAATTTTGCAAAACCTCTGGGGATTTTGAATTCTCCTCTCATGACTTTTTTATCTTGGGTCTTGAGCATATTTTGATGCCACTTCGTCCAAATCAGACACCATTCAGGTGTCATATGACAATTAGTAGTCACATATCCTAAAAAAACTGCAATTTTGACATATCGTTATGTACAACAAATAGCCTGGTGTTGGCGCAGTGGTTAGGGCAGCGGCTTGGGATCCAAAAGGTCCTGAGTTCAAGCCCCGTTGGGCCACTGAATTAATACCCCAGGGGGTTGACTCAGCCTGTCATCCTTCGGAGGTCGGCGAAATGAGTACCAATGTACTGGGCCGGTGTATACCCCGGTTAAAATAGGTGTACCATATCCCTGTGTCGTAAGAGGCGACCAGGGTTGCGTCAGGAAGAGCATCCGGTGTAAAACATGTGCCAAATCATGATGCGGATCATATGGATGATCCGCTGTGGCGACCCCGAACGGGAGCAGCCGAAAGGAGAAGAAGAGGAGGTTATGTACAACAAATATATGTAAATCAGGGTTACATGCATTAGGACACTGATGGTGTAAATTAATTGGCCTGTAATTTATTCTAATTGTTTTAGCATCTTGTCTAAGATGTACTGAATAATTTATAGAAAAACAATATAATACATAAAAATATAAAATGAGCACATGAAAAAAAAACTTTTTTACACCATTGCGTTCATTATGTGATGATCGATGTGTGTGCATTTTTCAATGTCATCTGACCGTCAATGGCTGAACCCAGTCGGGGAAAGTTCAAAATCACCCAGTTCAGTTAGGGTTAAAAATTATATATTTTTACCTCCACCACCAAAGGTGGAAGGAGGTTATGGTTTCACTCCTGTCTGCTGTCTGTTTGTCTGTTTGTTTGTTTATGTGCAGGATATCTTAAGAAGTTTTGGAAGGATTCAGATGAAACTTGGTGGACAGGTTAGATGTGTGACAAGGACAAATTGATTCAATTTTGGTGAAGATGTGAATCCGGATCTGGATACTAGAATTGTTTAATCTTGAAAGTGATTCTTCACTTTGAGAGATCGGGCCAAAAGTGATATACAGCATGATATTTCAAAAATGTATTGGGCCAGATATGTTCTTGTGGATCAGGCGTTGGCAGAGGTATGCGCTCTACTGAGTGCCCTTCTAGTTTAATCATGTATTAATATAAATATCTCATTGATAATATTTTTACGATTCATATTGTATTTTAGTAATTATATTTGGTGTTGTTGGGGAAAATATTCCTCTCTAGACAAGTGACTTTTGCCTCAGTCTGACTAAGTCAAAGTGTTTGTTTTTTACTCTCTACTCTTCTATTATTTAGTTGTTGTTGCTTAAGATCCACTTATAATCTTGTCTTTCTTTGCCACTGGGGACATTTGTTTAGTTCTTGTGAAAATACAAGGTGACCGGGCTGATAAACTGTACTTTGTGTTCCTTGCCATCAAAAGCTCTCTCTACTCTGAAAAGAGAAAAAACAGAAGACAAGGTTGGTGAAGAAAATCTACGACAGTGTCATGTACTGATCTTCAATAACTCTTGTTTTAATCTGCTAACTGTTATTTCTTGTGTTAGCATACGTCTGACTAGTTGCTTTAATCTATTGGCAAGTTCAGTGTTGTGTCTGGTTGCTCTCACAGGTCCAATTATTTCACCTGAAACTGTGCCATAGAAATGGTTTTTAGGAATATCCCTGTTTAAGAAAGACATTCGTACAATGTGAAATGGAAAAGCATCTCGTTTATCAAATAATTTGGTGTGAAATAAATTATTATTGAGATCGATTTGTAATTCTAAAAAAGAAACTAAAGTCTGAGTTTGGTTTTCCTTTTTTAATTCGAGTTCCTTTGGATATATATATATATATATATATATATATATATATATATATATATATATATATATATATATATATATATATATATATATATATATATATATATATATATATATATATATATATATATATATCATCATGAAGCTGATGAAATAAAAAACCCATCATTTATTGTGAGTAAATCATCAATGAATCGAAAGATGTTTCCACACTTTCACACAGGTGTTGGTTTATTCCTGCACATGTTCTGGACGCAATCAGACGCGTACATATGTAGGAATTAATCCCCACTGTCTGCTGGAATATATTGTTGCCAAATGTAAAGAAACTGTTATTTAGGAGAAATCGAATACTTTCTTTAAGTTTATTTTTTGAAAAACTACATGAATAGTGACTTTTCCTTTATAGACCAGTTTGCTCTTTTTTTCATCGACTTTGGTGTATACTTTACTAGCCCCTGTAAGTGCTTTGTCTAACACTCTGTCCAATGCGGTTATGAGCTTGTCATGTGAAATGCTTGTGTATAATTTGGAAAATTTCAAAGTTGATATAATCGTTTAGCCTTACCCTTGTTATTAATGTTCTAGATATGGTCGATTTGAAATTATCAATGATTCAGAATTTTTTGAATACGAGAATAAAACCTCGCCTTCTCATGGCAATTTTTTTAGCATTTATAAATTAGTTTCATCACCCCTGTAATACAACCTGACAATGGTTTCAAACTGCATTCTCTAATTGGGATGATGAACCTCATCTTTCGTGGGTTTTTGTGCATTTTTGGGATCCAGTAAATGAATGGTAATTTATGGTGTTTATCAAGAACGAACAGTGTTATCGATTTGAAGTGATTTACATTGTGTTGTATCAAGTCTATTTTATGATCGTTACTTATTTTGTAAGTCTTTGAGAGTACAGTCTTTAATCCAGATTATTCCAAAAGTTGTTTGAATGTAGAATGTTTTGCATACAAATGTAATATTATTATTTGCTTTATCAATTGGAAAACATACACACACACACACACACACACACACACACACACACACACACACACACACACACACACACACACACACACACACACACACACACACACACACACTTACAAAACCTTGTCTCCCACTGTGCAGTGGATGAGCTAGAATTAATTTCCATATTTTTTGCTTTTCTTTTTTTTTCACCAATGTTGTGAAAATGTTAACGGTGACATGCTGGGTGGCATGAAGACATGTAGGTCGCAATCAGGATTGCAATTATTCCCTGCATCGTCAAGTGTTCTTTGGGAAACAGTGAACGTGTTTCATCAAATGTATTTTACACACTTTACCAATCATTGATGTTTCTGACACAGCAGGAATGCTGCTTCATGCTGTTCGTGTTTATCACTTTGATCGGATGTAGCAATTTGTGATGATGTGACTTTAGGCAATGGGGGGAAGAAGATACCAATTTGCACCACTCATCACTTGTGGTGCCATTTTTACATGATGAAAACGTGTCACAAAAGCTACATGTGAACACAAAAGGCAAATGGAAGATGTTCAATTTCCCAGTATGGTCTGGGCTGTTTAATTGCACTGCTAAAATAGTTTTGTTCTGCAAAATTTTCAAACTATTTCTATTTCTCTCTCTCTCTCTCCCAGGGATAATCATGGCAAAAATTTGTAATTTGCTCAGGATTCTGACAGCACATCGCCTACTCCACACGAATGACACCACCAGGTCTTCTTTTAACACCCATCACCTAATGTTAGCACACACAACATTCAGCTTAACATAAATTTGAGGAACGCCACACTTTGTGATGCAGCACCCTGCCTGAGAAGCACTGATTGCTCAGTTTATAGTGCGGTCGGGAATCAAACTTAGATTAGACGGTTTACAGCTCCCGCAGCACCATCCTGTCATTAATTTGATGTGCCTTACTCTTTACAGAGCGTTGGTGCTGCCAAAGCAATTTCTTTGCAAGGGTAATACTGGGTGGTTTGCCATTACCTTCCCAGAATTATTTGTCTGTGCTCTTTCTCTATTTTTATTTTCTATTTTTTGTCTTTGATATATCCTGTCATGATATATATATATACTGTATATCTTCTCTCCTCCTTCTTCTTCTTCTTCTTTCGGCTGCTCCCTTTCGGGGTCGCCACAGCGGATCATCCGTATGATCCGCATAGTGATTTGGCACATGTTTTACGCCGGATGCCCTTCCAGACGCAACCCTGGTCGCCTCTTACGACATACGGATATGGTACACCTATTTTAACCAGGGTATACACCGGCCCAGTACACTGGTACTCATTTCGCCGATCTCGGAAGGATGACAGGCTGAGTCAACCCCTTGGTGTATTAATTCAGTGGCCCAACGGGGCTTGAACTCAGGACCTTTGGATCCCAAGCCGCTGCCCTAACCACTGTGCCAACACCAGGATATATATATATATATACATATATATATATATATATACATATATATATACATATATATATATATATATATATATATATATATATATACATACATATATATATACATACATATATATATATATATACATATATATATACATATATATATATATATACATACATATATATATATATATACATATATATATACATATATATATATATATAGATACATATATATATATATATATACATATATATATACATATATATATATATATAGATACATATATATATATATATATACATATATATATACATATATATATATATATATATAGATACATATATATATATATATAGATATATATATATATATATATATAGATATATATATATATATATATATATATATATATATATATATATATATATATATATATATATATACATACAACAATACAAGTCGAATCTTTTCATTTTACTGTATACTGATTCTACATGAGAATGTGGCATAAATATGTACCTGGCCTGAGAGCTTTTCCCACGAAGCACCAGATTGCATCTCATGTTCTCCTGTGTGCCCTGACTTACATCCGATCTCTCTCTTGTCGATGCTGTGGAAACTAAAGTTCTAAACATCATCATAAAGCCAGTGACATGGAGGCTGAGGATGCTCTCTGATTGCGGACATATTATTGGCCTTTCAATTTTCTAAAGTGTCTCATTCAGTATTGTACCCTCTGCTCATCCAGCCATCTTCATATAAATGTATTCATCTTCCATCCAGACACACCTTCCTGTTTGCCTTCTAAAGTCCAGCTTTTCTTGTAACCTCCACCCAATTTGTCCCTCTTTTACTCTCGCATGTGGAAGTGAATCCCTTTGTCAGTCAGTCAAATGTTCTTCCAAAACAGTGCTTCAAGCTCCGCGGTAGCCCACCGTGATTTAATCAGATCGCCATCAATCCCGACTCTTGAAATTTTATTCTGATGATAATCCACCGCCACTCCGTTCCATTCCTACCAGCAAGCTTTTTCTTTGTTAATTTGTTCAATGCCTGATGTCCATATATGATCATCACTTTCTCATGAGCCTTAGACGATGTATAACTGGGATGGCAGGATGGCTGAGAGGTACGCACACTCACCTCCAAGCTCTTTAGCCTGGAATCAAACCCCGGCACAATTATAAACTGTTATCTGGGTATTTCACAGGCTGGGTGAATCATCGATGGACGTTAAACTGGAAGTCCTCACTGCCAGCATTAGTTTGTGGATGTTAAATATCCCATGCTGTCCTTCGTGAAGAGTAGGCGAGCTATCGCCAGCACCCTGAACAAATTCCTGCCCTAACCAACAGGAGGGCATTGTATTAGCAGCACAGTCATGCACTCAGCCAATGATGTCACCCCGCAGCCTTGTGCGGCAAACTAAAGAACAAGACTGTACAACTCTAAGTAAACAAAATACATTTCTAGAAACATTTTTAGGATAATAAACTGAAATTATTAAAGGTTTAATCAGTATGAATGTCCTGATTACCATATGGACCGATTCAGAATATACATATCTAAAGTATTTGATGTTAATCGGGACATTCATCCTGATAAAACTTGAATCATTTCAGTTTAGTATTACCCTAAAAATGTTTCTAGAAATGCATTTTGTGTCCTCTTGCGTGACTTGCCACACATGATGTATTCATTTAAAACAACACGAGTGAATATAAGAATTAATAAAATACTCAAATTACTCACATAATAACTTCAGGGTCTTTCTTACTAATGTGGATAAATTACTCCACCAATGCCCCGAGGTGTCGCAAGATAAAACCATCGAAGCTATGGATGCATCCAATTCCATCTGCTCGTCTTTTTCTGCTTCATGCTTCGCCATCATTGTTCGTTTCGCCCGTTGCAATGAGTTTAACATTGGTCATTTATTTATATGTTAGAAGGTGAGAAACCTCCCAGAAGGCACTGACAAAAGGGTTTTGTTATTGGGTCGAACATGTATTGCACAACATTCTGATTAAATAAAACATTATATTTTAAATTAGGCAATCATCTGAACTGAAGGTTATAAGTAAAAATTACACCAAAAATTTTACATCTGGGGCAGGAAGACGAATCAAGAGCGAATTGGTCTTCATACTGTTTTGTCCGTTAAGTAAGATACCATAAAGGATCTTATATTTATTACGTGCGCAAATATGGCGAAGCATTAACCCGAACCGGAAATTTTGACCCCATTTTGATCTCGACTGCATGCTCTATATAATTACCTTCTCTCCCCTTATTACACACACACACACACACACACACACACACACACACACACACACACACACACACACACACACACACACACACACACACACACACACACACACACACACACACACACACACACACACACACAATCATTTAATATCCCTATAATCGTTCACTCTCCTCTTTTTTTTTTATCAATTTTAGTTAAAAACAAAAATTCAATTTAGCTTGCACACCAGCTCCTGCAGTGCATACATATTAAATAGATGGTTTTGAATACTTGCTTGTAAAAGTCATTTTGTGGAGGAATGTTAACCTTGGGGAAATAGAGCAATATTGGAGGCAATGAAAACTTCATCTCCCTGCTAAATATATTATATTGCTAACCAGATACGGCCAAATGCTGAGTTTCTTGGCAGGGGAGAAGTTTCTCAAATGGAATGTGTAAAGATTAGAGAGAAGTGCGGTTAAGTCTCGAAACGTGGGAAGACTATTAGTCCGAGTGTTGGCCAGAAAAGCGCTCATTCGGGTCCGCACAATGTTTATCTGCATTTTTGTGATCACCAGATCAGCTGAATGAATATTCCGATTGATGCCACTCTGGTATCCTTTTGCATTTTTTGGAGAAACCATTAATATGCAAATTAGCAGTCGCCATTGTCGAAATTACTATTTTTATTAATATCTCCAGAAGTAAGCATCCAAACAGCCTGGTTGAGGTGTACAAACCCATGTTTTTAGGGTTACTGATCATGATAAACCCACTTAAAATTTGATAACATTTAAATTTAGCTCATAAATATGCAAATTAGCATAACCCTACCCCCTGAATTTGTCCGCGCCGATTGGCGTTTTTGCAATGCAGTTATACAACAACAACAAAACTGTTTGAAAATAACTTGTGCAGAGCTGCTTATCTCCAGTACAGTCGTGAAGAAATGGCTGACCTCAGAAGATCAACTGCATGAACTGTTTCTGATCAATTAAGTTGAGGCTTGTAATGTAATGAAAGAAACATGGAGAACTGAGTTTTAAGTAAGAGTAATGTTTTCTGATACAATAGAATGATAGATATTATTTGCAAGCAATTTTTTAATTATTATTACTTAACATGATCTGTCTGAAAGCAACTGTGTATTTTATTGATTTTGAAAAGTTCACAGGGTGGAAACTGTTTCCTGAGAATTTTTGAAAATACGAACAAAGAAATTAAATGTTTACTGATGTTTATAATTACCTCTATTGTTACAGGATGAGGCTCCATTACCATGGGAGACTGTTTCTTCAGTCCCTGTGATGCAACTAAAGCTGGAAAACCTCTGGTAACAGTTGGTCCAGACAGAGAGCGAAGTATCATCCGGTCAAGCAAAGCAAGACAAGATGGTATACATGAAGAGCTTGAACAGAGATTACAGGCAGACAAATTTATCGAGATCAAATGCCATGGAGACTGTGTCAACGTACACATCACGCTCACACATAGAAAGACACTTGAAACGAATGAGTAATGTCTATTTGGAAGATGCTTCAACAAGCAAAAGAAGCCGCCGTTCAAAGACGACAGTATTTGACTTTAAAGAACATTGCATTTTTTGCGGAGAAAAGTGCATCATGGACTTTGATAAGGAGAATCCTTATCGTTGGCAGCGAGTTCTCCTTTGCAGGACTTCAGATCGTGTTGATCGGACAACTTTCAAACAAACTATTCTAGATGTTATCGATTCCCACCTGGATGAAGGACGCCAGGTCAAGATAATGGGCGCAATCAGCGGTCTTCATGCTGCTTATGCGAAATATAATGATGACTCCAGAAAGTCCTTCACAGCACCCCGTTCTGTTACAGCAGCAGCACACAGTGGCAGAGAAACTCAGGACATTGAGCCAGCTGTCAGTTCTACCATCATATCAATGAAAAACGACATGTTGCGCATCTGGAATTCAGTGGAAGTCTCCAATATGTTCAAGGATCATGAAGGAAAGCTATACTCTTGACGAACCCTGTTATCCAAATTCTTGGACATATTTGGCTCTGAGCTTCTGGATCTGTCTCGTGAAGGTGTCGCTAGTTTAATCTTTTTTCGCAGCAGAGCAACTACTGCGATCAACTTAGTAGCATCAGATGAAGATGACGCCATTGATGTTTCCATGGAATGAATTGCCAAGAAGGTTGCACAAGATTTTATGTCAGATTATTTTATGTCACAACAAGAGGTCACCATTTATGAAGACCAATCGTCTGATGCCCCACGTGAAGATTGGTTTCTGAGGTTTGGTACATGGAATTTAGGGACAATGACAGGGAGATCTGGAGAAGTGGTTGAAACATTGGTCAGAAGAAGAGTGGACATATGTTGTGTGCAGGAGACACGGTGGAAGGGAAGTGGTGTGAGAATGGTGAAGGGAAGGCAGGGGCAGAAGTACAAGTTTATGTGGCAAGGGTGCCCGGAAGGCGTGCATGGTGTTGGTGTCATGTTTTCTGAGGAGTTTGTAGACAGTGTAGTGAGTGTGACTAGAGTGAGTGAAAGGTTGATGATGGTGAGAATCGTGATCAGAAAGCTCTTGCTGAACGTCATCTCGGGATATGCCCCGCAGGTCGGTCGAAGTGATGAAGAGAAGAACATGTTCTGGTGTGCGATGGAGAAGTTGATGGAAAATGTGAAAGATGAGGAAGTTGTTGTGGTTGGAGGAGACTTGAATGGACATGTGGGAAGGAGTCCAGATGGTTTTGAGGGAGTCCATGGGGGTTATGGATATGGTGTGAGAAATGGAGAAGGTGAAAGGATCTTGGAGTTTGCTGATGGAGCTGATTTGTTGATTTGTAATACTCAATTCCAGAAAGTGGATAATAAGCTTATTACATACACGTAAGGTGGGTCGAGTACAACCATTGACTACCTGATGGTGCGTCGGCGAGATAGGGGAAACCTCCGGGACACAAAGGTGATCCCAGGGGAGGAGACTGTTTCGCAGTACCACCAGGTTGTCTGCGATATAAGGGTGAAAGGTGAGCAGATAATTCAGCGGGTGAAGTACCAACCGAGGATGAAGGTGTGGAGGTTGAAAGAGGCGACAGTGAAGGAAGCATTAAGAGAGAGGCTGAGTATGGTTGAGGATGATGTGGTTGAGCTTGAAAGTGGTTGGATGTCAATGAAAGATAGTCTATTGGGAGCCGTTGGTGAGTTATGTGGATGGACAAAAGGACCACCGAGGCAATCGGAAACATGGTGGTGGGGTGATGAAGTTGGAAAGACGATTGAAGAGAAGAGGAAGAAGTTCAAGGAATGGCAAAAGGCAAAGGGTACGGTGGAAGAAGAGGCAGCACATGAAAGTTATAAGGAAGCCAAGAAGACTGCAAAGAAAGAGGTAGCAAAGGCGCAGGAGGCCCATAGGAAAATGTTCGGAGAACGCTTGGATTCGGAGGAGGGGAAGAGAGCGGTATTCAGGATTGCAAAGCAGATAGCGAGAGAGATTTGATGTGATGGGGGTGAGTTGCTTGAAGGATGAAGTGGGACAAATCGTTGTGGACCCAGATGGAATTAAAGGAAGATGGAAGAGAGAAATGGAAAGGCTGTTGAATGTAGAAAATGAATGGGATCGCAACATCGAGAGCAACCCAGTTTTAGGACCAGCAGAGCAGATAACTGAGAAGGAAGTTGAGGAAGCTATAAGAGCAATGAAGAGTAGAAAAGCAGGAGGGCCGACGGGAGTTGTGGGAGATATGTTGAAGGCAGCGGGAAGTTGGGGTGTGAAGAGAATGACAGAGATCTGTAATCTGGTGGTGAAAGAAGGCCGCATTCCAGTGGATTGGGAACTGAGTACCCTCGTCCCTCTGTACAAGGGGAAAGGTGACCCTCTGGACTGTGGCTCCTATAGAGCAATAATGTTATTGGAGCATGGAATGAAGGTATTGGAAAGGGTGTTGGAGAAGAGCATAAGGAAGAAGGTAAAGATTGACGAAATGCAGTTTGGATATATGCCAGGAAGAGGAACGACGGATGCAATTTTTATTGTAAGACAGTTGCAGGAGAAGTACATGGAGAAGAGGAAGAAGTTGTTTTTTGGGTTTGTTGATCTGGAGAAAGCATTTGATAGGGTTACACGTGAAGTTATGACGTGGGCATGGAGGAAGTAAGGAGTGGAGGAATGGTTGATCAGAGTAGTGATGGCCACGTACGAGAGAGCACGCACAGCTGTAAGGACGAAGGACGGTAACAGTGGTGAGTTTGAGGTGAGGGTAGGAGTGCACCAGGGGTCGGTACTAAGTCCACTTCTACTTGTAGCTGTGATGGAGGTGCTGGCTCGGAGGGTAAAGGAGGGTTTACCGTGGGAGCTGCTGTATGCAGATGATCTGGTGTTGATTGCAGAGAGTATGGATGGACTGAAGGAGAAGATGAACAAGTGGAAGGAATGTTTGGAGGCAAAAGGTTTGAAGGTGAATATCGGAAAGACGAAGGTGATGGCAAGTGGTAAAGCATGTGGTGAGGTGGAAAGGACTGGGAAGTGGCCGTGTGCTGTGTGCAGGAAAGGTGTCGGAGTGAACTCCATTCAGTGTACAATGTGTGCTGAATGGGTTCATCGAAAATGTAGTGGGGTGAGAGGGTCATTAACCAGTGTGGCAGCTACATTCAAGTGTAAGGTGTGCATCGAGGGAGCAGCAGATGAAGGAATTGTTGAGTTGGATGTTGTAGGTGGTGTGAAGTTGGAAAGTGTGAAAACATTTTGCTATCTCGGAGACATGCTGAATGGAGAAGGTGGATCAGACTCTTCGACGGTTGCTAGAGTGAGATGTGCATGGAAGAAGTTTCGGGAACTGAGTGGCGTGCTGACAAAGAGGGGAGTGTCGTTGAAGCTGAAGGGAAAGGTGCATGCTACATGTGTGAGGAGTACGATGATTTATGGGAGTGAGACATGGGTACTGATCATGGAGCAGAAACAAAGGCTGGAAAGGGTGGAAATGCGAATGGTTCGGTGGATGTTTGGAGTATCGTTGAGAGAGAGGAAGACAAACAATGACCTGCGGAAGATGATGGAATAGAGTCTGTGATGGATGTTGTGAAGAGAAACAGGTTGAGATGGTTGGGTAATGTGTTGAGGAAGGATGAAAGTGACTGGGTGAGAGGAGTGTTGGAAATGAGTGTAGTCGGAAGTAGAGGACGGGGAAGACCGAGAAAAACTTGGCTTAAGGTGGTGGAAGAGGAAATGTGGGCAAGGGGATTAAGAAGGGGAGATGCAGAAAATAGGGTAAAGTTGAGAAGATTGTCATGGGGCCTGCAAGGTTAACCCCTGCTTTAGCGGGGAAAATGGCCTTTAAATGCTTGCGTGTGTGTGCGTGTGTGTGTGTGTGTGTGTGCGTGCGTGCGTGCGTGCGTGCGTGCGTGCGTGCGTGCGTGCGTGCGTGCGTGCGTGCGTGCGTGCGTGCGTGCGTGCGTGTGTGTTGCACAAGAATCTAAGCAGTTGTCATCTGACCCCAGTTCCTATCAGACGAGAATTAATATAGGTTTTGCTCATGAAGCAGTGAGTTCAACCCTTCAATTGCTACTCTCCAAAATATCAGCTGAACTGGACTGCACACTTCCAGGAGCTCTGATAGGAAACATCATAACGAATATGATCACCAATCGACCAACTACACTCCAAATAGCACTGGGAGTTCTAGTCAGTTGTAAAAGCCTCATCGAGCAGTTGTACAACTATCGTGTGACCTGTTCCTATGATGAGTTTCAGTGTGTCAAGGGATCAGCAGTAAAGGCTGCAACTGCTCACTCCGGGATTAGGGGAACCACCAATGCTGAACGTGGCCTCATTCAGGTTGTTGCTGACAACTTCGACACAAATATCTCATCCCAGAATGGACTCGTTTCATCATATTCTCTTGCAGTACTACTTACGATAAAAGATCAGGAGATATCTTCCACATCTGAAGATGAAGCCATAATAAGATGATTGTCCCGTGATGAAATGAGGACACCTGTGACAGAAGAAATTTCGGTTCAAAGGTAAAAGGCACCTGAGAAACCAGCGATGCCAGTTGAAGAAGCCACACGTGTGGTGTTACTTCTCCGTGTATTGGCTCATCAAACTATACAACTCAGGAGAGTTCAAGATATGGATTTCTATTTTCTCAAGCAAATCACTTCTGATCAGAACACGCTGGAGTTTGGTGGCTTTAATACGAAGCTCTGCAGAGAGCAAGGACGATCCATCCAACCTGCAATGAGGGCCATTTATACACCTCTCATAGATATGGATCCAGCTGATCCGTACACGATGTTTACAGCAATGGAGGAGGGAAAACGCTTGACCGCAGAGTGTGGACAAACCATAACCATCTTGAAAAACAACCAACAGCTGTATCAAGTGGCCTTTAATGTGAAATGGGTTTATCCTGAGCGATTTACCCTGTACAGTTTTCTGTACGTGCCATGGAGATACTGGCTGCATGAATGAGCGCACCAAGACAGCTGCTGCATTTGCCCTTGATGATGACTCTGACACCGAATGAGACACGAAGCACTGAAGTAGCCTTCATAATGTTTACAAACCTGTTACATATATGAACATTTGATTTACACAGGAATGTCTTCTTTTGTTCATGTTGTTAGCCGCTTTCATTGCATACTGTCGAATTGTTGAATCTGTATGATTATTAAAGTGATCTATATTCACAAAGACTGAAGTGTTTTTTTTTTCTTCTATCTATATGTCTATTTATCGACATTTTCAATAATGGCGACTGCTAATTTGCATATCAATGAGCTAAATTTCAATGTTATGAAATTGTAAGTGGGTTTATCATGACCAGTGACCCTAAAAACATGGGTTTGGACACCTCAACCAGGCTGTTTGGATGCTTACTTCTGGAGATATTAAGAAAAAAATATTTTTTTGATAATGGCGACTGCTAATTTGCCTATTAATGATCTAAATTTAAAGGTCATTAAATTTTAAATGGGTTTGTCATGACCAGTGACTCTAAAAACATGGGTGTAGACACCTCAACCAGGCTATTTGGATGCTTACTTTTGGAGATATTAAAAAAAAATAGTAATTTCGACAATGGCAACCGCTAATTGACGTATTACTGGTTTTGTACAAAAATGCTCAAGGATGCCAGAGTGGCATCAATCGGATTATTCATTCAGATGGTCTGGTGATCACAAAAATGCAGAAAAAACATTGTACGGACCCTAATGCAAGGTCATCTTGAAAAATGGTGTTTGACATCGGACTATATTATATTTACTCACTATATTCTGTGAAAGATAAAGAAATCCACAGCAACATTTTTTTTTCAGTTTTTTCAGTAAGATAAAAATACCAATTTAGTGAGAGTGGCAAAATGCATTAGACATGGTTTTTTTTTTTAAAGATCTGAAAAACTATTCTGGAACAAAGCAGTACAGCTTTTCAAGCAGGTCATCTATTCATTTTATTATTGATTGAGAACATAATAAGGAAATGATTAACTATTACATTGGATAGGCGGTCTCAGCTAATTGAATGAAAGTAACTGCATAAACAGGATCCACATTCGTCCATCACTTTAGCATTTACTCAACAACCCTCTCGAGTGTGTCGAGTACGTCACAATCAATCGCTCTAGCCTTTTCCTGCCAGTCACTGTGTGTGTGTGTGTGTGTGTGTGTGTGTGTGTGTGTGTGTGTGTGTGTGTGTGTGTGTGTGTGTGTGTGTGTGTGTGTGTGTGTGCGTGCGTGTGCGCGCGCCTTGTGCTTATTCAATGAATGAAAATTACCGATTTAAGTCAGTACCCTGCGCTTGCGAAGCAAAAAGCGGAGTTAAGAGATCGGTTGCATCTGTGTGCCATTCGTACGTGTGCCGTTTATGCGTGTCTGCATTTTTTAAATTCATTTTCTCAGCAAACGTTCGTCTGGGTGACACAAAATTTTCCACATAGGTGCGCCTCCTCCTGTATAAATTTTGTAGTTTTAAATATGATGTCATAGGTCATAACATAAAAATCCCTGTGTCATAACAGGCGACCAGGGTACAGGCGCCATATTGGAAAAACTGAAATACTTTGCACCTCTATATGTCTGAAACCGCTCATTGGGAATTTTTTTTGTACACATGGCTCATTGTCAAGTACTCCCCATGGAGAATAAGATGGGTAGATGATGATGTCATTGCTTTCTTCATTATGATGTCATAATTCAACAGGTACAATGCTTGATTCGATAAATAATGAAAATTTTCTTTCTGTGCAACTGACCATAGGTGAACCTCCTTCTGTAGAAATTTATAACGATAATTATGACGTCATAGGTCACATGATACAGGCACCATCTTGGAAAAAAAAAAAAACTTGCACCTCTATAATGTCCAAAACCGCTCCATGGAAAAAAATTTACTCATGGCTCATTGTCAAGGACTCCCCATGGGGAATAAGATTTGTTAATGATGATGTCATCGGTGCCTTCATTATGATGTCATTCAACAAGAGCAACGCTTGATCTGGTCAGTGTGAAAAATAAATTATCTACAATTGTTAAAACCGCTAACCAATCAATGCAAAACGTGAACTAATTGATCAACTACCTATGGGAAATATAGTTTGATAAAAGTGATATCATCGGCCACTGGTCTGGCGAGCAGCCTGGTGTTGGCTTCGTGGTTAGGGTGGCGGCTTGGGATCCTAGGGTCTTGAGTTCAAGTCCTGGTGACTGCTGAATTCATACACCAGGGGGTTGATTCAGCCCAGCCTGTCATCCTTCCGAGGTCGGAAAAATGAGTAACAGTGTGTGTGCGTGTGTGTGTGTGTGTACTAGTAGAGGGGCACCGCATCAGCGAAAAATCACGCTTCCAAGAAATGATAGCTACCCTGGCAGCTGAGCTGCCGTATGGAAGAAGAAGAAGAAGAAGAAGAAGAAGAAGAAGAAGAAGAAGAAGAAGAAGAAGAAGAAGAAGAAGAAGAAGAAGAAGAAGAAGAAGAAGGAAGAGAAGGAAGAGAAGGAAGAGAAGGAAGAGAAGGAAGAGAAGGAAGAGAAGGAAGAGAAGGAAGAGAAGGAAGAAGAAGAAGAAGAAGAAGAAGAAGACTGGTCTGGTACCATATTGGATCAAAAAAAAAACCCCTTAAAAAAGCAGAAGAGTTGGCTTGTACCAAGTCCTTCTCAAGATTGTGCAGGGTAAGTATTCTATAAATACTATCTAGTTGTTAATCATTTAAAATAAAATATGCAAAATACCTCCAAACATGGCTGGCAGGAGAACCGAGAGGGATACACACTCGCCTCTGAGCAGTCTGTTCTGGCTTCAAATCTCGAACAATTTATAAACTGTCACCTTGGTGTTTCACAAACAGAGTAATTCATCAACGTATGCACTGTCCATAGGACGTTAAACCAGAAGACCCATCCGCTAGCACTGGTTGTTGGTGTATGTTAAAGACCTTAGCCGTCTGGGCTGGAATCCCAACTCCCTATAAACTGTCATCCCGTTGTTTCACAGGCACGAATGATTCAGCAATGTGTGCCATCCCTCGGATGAACTGAAAATGGAAATCCCACCTGATAGCATTACTTGTTGGACATTAATTATAGATCCCATGGTCTCCTTGGTTGATATATATATATATATATATATATATATATATATATATATATATATATATATATATATATATATATGTATATATATATATATATATATATATATATATATATATATATATATATATATATATATATATATATATATATATATATATATATATATATATATATATATATATCCTGGTGTTGGCGCAGTGGTTGGGGCAGCGGCTTGGGATCCAAAAGGTCCTGAGTTCAAGCCCCGTTGGGCCACTGAATTAATACACCAGGGGGTTGACTCAGCCTGTCATCCTTCCGAGGTCGGCGAAATGAGTACCAGTATACTGGGCCGGTGTATACCCCGGTTAAAATAGGTTTAGAAAATCCCTGTGTCATAACAGGCGACCAGGGTTGCGTCAGGAAGGGCATCCGGCGTAAAACATGTGCCAAATCACTATGCGGATCATACGGATGAT